>NC_142811.1:10562983-10621817 GCF_049724085.1 Artemia sp. Qi Xiang Cuo
TTAGGAAAAAGGGAATGTCTGAATATGATTATGTAAGACATTTCGTCTAGACAAGACCGTCATACAAAGTTTTGTGGTACTAAAATGCGATTTGAGTGTCATTTCTGGAGTATAAAGTCGAGGTTTTGAGAATTCGTGTTTTATTTCTCCCATCACCTAAATGTGGGTGTCATTTTCTTGTCTATCTTGTGGCCCAAACAAAGTATTTTTATGTAGCTTCAAAACATAATCTGAAACAGCTCAGGGAAAGGGGTATAGAATAAGCTTTTACTTGCCCCTTGACCAATCCTTACCCGTTCGCTAATTGAAAAGCTTAGACGCAATAAAAGCGAAAAACATAATCAGGCCATAATTTTGGCAATAAACTTATTTGCGACAGTTCCTTTCAATTTGGAAAAGTTCTCTGTTTACCGAAAAGGGTTATAGAAGCTAGAAATTGGGAACGAAGCGAGAAACGAATCTTTGTGCTTCTAATCAGCGATAATTTAAATTTATTCTTAGGCCTTCGGTTTAGTTGGGTCAAACGGGACTCGATTTAAATGGAGGGTGAGTTAAATATGGAGTTGGTTAAACAGAGGTTGATCTAAGAGGGAGTTCAGTTAAATGGGGTTGAGTTCATCAGGAGTTCAGTTGCATGGAGGTTAAGGTAGACGGAGTTATTGAACCAAGGTTCAATTTTATAGGGGTTCAGATGCACGAATGTCTAATTAAACGGTTTATGTTGCACTAGGCTCAGTTACACATATTGACTTTGCTATTCTAGTCCATAAGGGTATTCCTTTGTGAGTATAAATCTGTTATCTCCGATTATTTTATTCCTAAAAATTAATTAACAATTATTTTGATATGGAAACCTGTTAATAAATTTTAATTTACGAAATTAGTGTCGGAAAAATAAAATTATTAGGAATGAATTTATTGATACCTCTTGTTGATTCTACATTGTTGTTTGTTGCATGCTTTCATGTTGATATAATTTTCTTTGTTTTTGGATTGTTGCTTAATTGTTTTTTATCTCTTATTTATTGTTATAGAAGTTAAAGATGATTCTTCTAGAGATACGGAAATACTTATGGAAACATATAATTCCACATTATTATTAAAACATCAAAATCTACCTGTGGATATTTTTTTCCAGAATGTTCACTTTACCCTCTGAGTTGGACTCCCAGGACGTGGTTAGAATTGACAAATGTACAATTCAACTATCATTGATGTCGAATTGGTTTTAATAGGAAATTATTTTGTTCAAAGAAACTTTTTCTCGGCTAAGATAAAGCATAAAAGTGCTAAATCAATTTCATCCCAAGGTCTAGGGTCCCTTATTTTTAACCCTGGGAAGCATCATCGTTGATTACATATTAATGGCGTTTACTGAAATTTCGAGAGAAAAGAAGATACCAGTTGCAGCCAGGGCCACTGATAGAGAATTGATCTCCGAAACTGCGGTCCCACATGCTCTGAGTCACAAACCTTGAGCTCATAGTATCAATTTACTTTCATCCCTGGGCATCACGGACGTTGAGAAAAGAAGATACCAGTTGCAGCCAAGGCCACTGATAGAGAATTGATCTCCGAAACTGCGGTCCCACATGCTCTTAGTCACAAACCTTGAGCTTATAGTATCAATTTACTTTCATCTCTGGGCATCACGGACGTAGAGAAAAGAAGATACCAGTTGCAGCCAAGGCCACTGATAGAGAATTGATCTCCGAAACTGCGGTCCCACATGCTCTGAGTCACAAACCTTGAGCTCATAGTATCAATTTACTTTCATCCCTGGGCATCATGGACGTTATACAATCATTTATCAGGTTTTTATATTTGTTCAACTCTGTTGTAAGTTCAATGTTCACAAAAAAAACCATAAAGTTAAACAGCGTTATTCCTATCATTTTCTAAATTAGTCAGGTTTAATGTATGGAAAAGTGGTCATTCATTAAACTCAGAAAGGAGTCCAGTTTTGACAGCAACCTTGCTTTTTACACCACTGAGTAGTGGATGCTGTTGGGTTTTGGAAGGGCAATCAAAGAAACGGGTACAATTTCAATCTTTCGTTTATTTGTAATCAGTAAACATTAAATTCTACAAATTAAATTTTCACTGATGCATTTCCCCAAAGAAACTAAAAGTGATTTTGTAAAGCCAAGTTAAAAAACAAAGTAAAATAAAAACAGAAGTGAAATTACTTGAGTATATTGTAAGTATATTATTTGTTAAACTTGAAAAGCCTTGAGATATTATTTTTGTTTCTATGTTTTCGTTGGTGTAATGCAAAATAAGAACATACCGCACAAAAAAAAAACGTTGCCAGCTAAGGGCAAATGATACTCTGGCCTTTTGGAGGCTTTTGAGATGTATGTATTTCTTATTTGTTTTTGGTCTCCTATTTGCTTCTTTCGTTGACTGTTATTTCAGGTTTTTTTAAGTTTTAAATATTAAATGACTTTAATTGTGCTGGTCATAGGCTTAATACGGTTCCTAAACTTTAAGAAAGTTGCGCTTATTCGGTTTTGTATTCTTATTATTATTTTCAAATTAAAATTACTGTTCTTCGCTATAAGGTACAGCATAGCTAATCAAGTAACAATTGAGCTTGGTCGGGCCCATAATGAAGACTTTAAGCTAGACTTTAGACTTTAAGCTTTAAGCATAATGAAAACTTTTAATAACTAAATCAAATTAGAAATTTTTACCCAAAATTTTCTGGATAATCTCACCTTTTACGTGACAAACTTCGATTTTTTTACACCCTTATTTTTTTAAATTTAGGTTACACCCTTAATATTATTTTTTTTAAGTATCCAACAGACATACATACAGCCAATACATACAAAAAGTATATTTTGTTCCTATTTGAAATTTAGTGCATCCTTTAAAGTCCTTTCTGAGCAGTATAACAAGACGAATAGGATAATTCCTGCAGCCTAGTAAAGAGTAAATCAGAGCGAACCATGGTGCATAGTAGCCTAAAGTATGAAAACGCTTTTTGAAAAATAAGTGTCTAGGGAAAAGGATTTTGTGTGAATTTCAAAAGGGACTCGAAAAAACTTGAAAATGGTTAAAATTAGAACAAATCCGGATTTTGATAGCTTGGCGTGGTTTTGATTCCTGTGCTCACCAAATCATCATCCTTTCCCCCTAAAATAAGTTGTTGCAAGCATGTATTTTACCCCACTCTGGTATCCGAGTAGACCCATGCTATTAAAACAGAAAAAGGATCACAAAGAGACAAGTGGCCAAGGATCTTGTTTAAATAGAAAAAGAACGTCGTAACCTCATACCTGCTTTTACGATACAAATGCGTGAGATCTTAGTGCAACGGTACCTTCGCCGCTGTGAATATGGGCGTTTTGAATAGTTCTAGAACATCTCAGTAAAGTTCTTCAAAAGCGCTTCAGAAACTATAAGAGTAACATTGACTAAATTGTAAACTCAAAAGATGCTTGTTAAACTATAGAGTTTCTACTGCCTTTTTTTAAATACGCCAAAGGTACAAGCACTGATAATTTGCAATTATGCCTTTCCAGTCCCCAAACGCTAGTTCTCAGTATGTATACATAGGTTAGCTCTAGTTATTTATATTTCGAAAAATTAATTAGATATCATTTGGATATGAAAATTTGTGACTAAAGTGCCAAATCAGGAAATTGGTTTTCTATTAATCAAATTACTTTTTATTAATTATTATACAATTATCACGGTTGCATCAAATTATAACGCTTAAATTTGTTCACGTCTGATGTTTAGTGGTATTTTTCACGCTTATAGTCTGTTTTTTAATCTTGCGATGGTTCATTATTTATTGGTAAGTTATTGAGAATATTTAATCCTACTTTTATTTTTTTCTGTCTCTTTGTTTATTTTTTATTTTTGTTGTTGAAGCTGGAGACTTTTCACCAATTGGAGCTGAAACGATCAGAGAAACTTCTATTTCTATCCTATCATCTGAGCATCAACAGCTACCTGTGGGTGCTGCATCCAGAATAACCAGTTTAACGTCTGAATCGGACTCCCAAAGTCTGGACGACACTGACGAAGGTATATTTGAAACTATTAGTTTTGTGAACTTAGTTTGAAAAGGAAATGTTTTGTCAAACATGAAAGTTTTTGTAAATTTTACAAGCATAACATTAACAAAATGTCAAGCAATATAAACAACATAACATAATTCAAATTCAAGCATTTTATTAACCTCCAAAATTGGGGAGTATAAATAAAAATAAAAATGAACAAACTGACCACATAAATATAAAACAAATATAAATACAGGCCAATATACACAAACAAAAATTATACTAATAATTCTTCATTACATTTCATTGATAACATCGTAAATTTAAACATAAACAAGCAGCTAATCTAAAAAAAATTGGAATTATTGGAAATAATAAAAATAATACCAACCAGCTAAAGAAAAAAAATATACTAATAATTTAAAAAATTCCAGAGTCGATCTAGGAAAATCGATGGCCCTAGCAAATTAATTTTTTTGCTTCTTATTCGTTATCACAATGGGATCGTTCATACCCTATTGTTTTGTCAGTGATGACGTAGAATTAAATTTTGAAAGTTGACATAAAAATTTTCCAAAATAAATAAAAAAAATTTCTGAAGAATTAGAAGAACTAAAATATAGGAACCACACTAAATATAGAAGAACTTTAGGTAGAACTAAAGAATTAAAAACATGAGTTAATGACTTTCTAGTCAAAAAATCATGGATAGTAATTATCCTACCAAAACTTGCAGAGATTCAAGAAAGGACGAATTCTATTTTATTTGTTTGACAAAGGGATAGCGAAGGATCATAAGGAATAGCTAAACAAAGAAAAGATCATTACATAAAAAAGGTTTTTTTAAATGTCACGTTATATTTTTCATTTTTTTTAAAGCGTTTAAGTAGTATTACCAAAAGTCTTTGACAAACTAAGTTTGCAATTTGAATGATACGGTAGCTTGTCAAAATAACTCAAATGTTAAGCACAAAAAAATTGCGAGACATTATTCCTTGTGAGGCTCTTATCATTAAAAGTAACTAAACTTCCTTTTTAAGTAACTAAAAAGTTAAGCCTCCCTAGAGTGTGGATTTAGATACCAAAGTGGACATGTATCTTATATTTAACCCAAAATGGAAACTGATTCAGAGCAATAGTTTTTATTTACGTTCAGCAGAACATTAATATTTTATTGTTTAAATATCTTTTTTTAGAATTAAAAAATAAAAGCTCCCGAAGCCGATCGAAAATCATGTCAGATTTAAATAAAAGTATCTCATTCGAATTGGCATCATTGCATACCTCTCCTCCTTCTTGAAAACAGAATTACATTTCTGCATTGGTTGTGTAAATCTTAGCTTGTATGTTCTTAAAGTTTGTTCCTTCTGCAAGTTTTGTTTGTTAATGTGGGCATTCATGGTATCACTTGATAGTTGAGAATCAGTGTTAGCCATTCATCCAAGCACATTTTTGAAATTTACTTTGAGTTTTTCATAGTGAAAAATCAGTTAAAAACATGAAATATAGGTAAAGTTTCCAATTTTTAAGCAAGTTTAAATAATTCTGTGTTGAAAACTCTGAGTAATTTCTTATTTCTTACTCGTTGAATTCACAGATTCGAAAAGAATGAATCCCGCTATACAAGTGTCTTGTTCACTTGATGCAAGTAAGATCTGTAGGCTTGTCACTGCATTATATCTTTCAAGGGGAACATAAATCCAAGGCCTAATGGAATGTTTGAAATCCAATCCTTAGTCTATTTCATGTCCTTTTTTTTTTAAACTTGTCTATAGTAGTGCCAAAATAAAGTGCAATGTAGCACTAGAAAATGATGTCAGTTATTATGCTTTCTACTGTCAATTTCCTCTCGTGCTTACTCAGAATTTTGCAAAAGATCAGATGCAAGTAAAATTGCTGATTATTCTTTTCCAGAGTTAAACACTACCATGAGTACTACTAACGACTCACAGAAGCACCAAAACGCGTGAGGCCGACAGAGCTACGCGTGCTCCTCTTCCATCCTAATTTATTCTAAGCCTCCCTCTTAGCACCCTTCCAGGACGTCCCCATTTCCTTTAAATCTTTCTTTATGAGGTCTTTCCACCCCATCCGCGGACGACCTGCTTTCCGTTTAACAGTAGATGGTTGACCGAAAAGGACTTTTTGGCAATCTGTCATCCTTCATCCGCAGATCGTGCCCTAACCATCTCAACCTGTCTCTCAATTATAGCCCTAGAAAGCGGGATTGAGCTTTACTTTTCTTACAGCCTATCGTTTGAAATACAATCAGTCAGTTGGGTAATCTATTATCAACATTGCACCCTAATGGATCACTACTTGATGTAATTGTAGTTCGTGGTCTGTAATCTATTATCAACATTGCACCCTAATGGATCACTACTTGATGTAATTGTAGTTCGTGGTCTGTAATCTATTATCAACATTGCACCCTAATGGATCACTACTTGATGTAATTGTAGTTCGTGGTCTATAATCTATTATCAACATTGCACCCTAATGGATCACTACTTGATGTAATTGTAGTTCGTGGTCTGTAATCTATTATCAACATTGCACCCTAATGGATCACTACTTGATGTAATTGTAGTTCGTGGTCTGTAATCTATTATCAACATTGCACCCTAATGGATCACTACTTGATGTAATTGTAGTTCGTGGTCTGTAATCTATTATCAACATTGCACCCTAATGGATCACTACTTGATGTAATTGTAGTTCGTGGTCTGTAATGTATTATCAACATTGCACCCTAATGGATCACTACTTGATGTAATTGTAGTTCGTGGTCTATAATCTATTATCCACATTGCACCCTAATGGATCACTACTTGATGTAATTGTAGTTTGTGGTCTATAATCTATTATAAACATTGCACCCTAATGGATCACTACTTGATGTAATTGTAGTTCGTGGTCTGTAATCTATTATCAACATTGCACCCTAATGGATCACTACTTGATGTAATTGTAGTTCGTGGTCTATAATCTATTATCAACATTGCACCCTAATGGATCACTACTTGATGTAATTGTAGTTCGTGGTCTATAATCTATTATCAACATTGCACCCTAATGGATCACTACTTGATTTAATTGTAGTTCGTGGTCTATAATCTATTATCAACATTGCACCCTAATGGATCACTACTTGATGTAATTGTAGTTCGTGGTCTATAATCTATTATCAACATTGCACCCTGATGGATCACTACTTGATGTAATTGTAGTTCGTGGTCTGTAATCTATTATCAACATTGCACCCTAATGGATCACTACTTGATGTAATTGTAGTTCGTGGTCTGTAATCTATTATCAACATTGCACCCTTATGGATCACTACTTGATGTAATTGTAGTTCGTGGTCTGTAATCTATTATCAACATTGCACCCTAATGGATCACTACTTGATGTAATTGTAGTTCGTGGTCTGTAATCTATTATCAACATTGCACCCTAATGGATCACTACTTGATGTAATTGTAGTTCGTGGTCTGTAATCTATTATCAACATTGCACCCTAATGGATCACTATTTGATGTAATTGTAGTTCGTGGTCTGTAATCTATTATCAACATTGCACCCTAATGGAGCCGTTCTGGCTAAGTGGACACGCGCTGGGCTGAGAATTCGAGAATTCGGGTTCGATCCCTGGTGTGGTCAGTTTCTTGGTTTGGGACGCGGGTCAGTGGTGTGACCCTGTAAGCTTAGCCAGAGTCAACCCAGCTCTAAATGGGTACCTGGAGAAATCTGGGGAAGGTAAACAGGAAGGGTTTGCGAAAGCATAGGTTGGCTAGCCCCCAGCCCCCCATTGCACTTCCTGGCTGAAGGGCCACGAAACGGAGATCAGTACCGCCGGTTTGGACCTTAAGGGTCTAGTGCCGCATCCTTTACCTTTACCTTTACCCTAATGGATCACTACTTGATGTAATTGCAGTTCGTGGTCTGTAATCTATTATCAACATTGCACCCTAATGGATCACTACTTGATGTAATTGTAGTTCGTGGTCTATAATCTATTATCAACATTGGACCCTAATGGATCACTACTTGATGTAATTGTAGTTCGTGGTCTGTAATCTATTATCAACGTTGCACCCTAATGGATCACTACGTGATGTAATTGTAGTTCGTGGTCTATAATCTATTATCAACATTGCACCCTAATGGATCACTACTTGATGTAATTGTAGTTCGTGGTCTATAATCTATTATCAACATTGCACCCTAATGGATCACTACTTGATGTAATTGTAGTTCGTGGTCTATAATCTATTATCAACATTGCACCCTAATGGATCACTACTTGATGTAATTGTAGTTCGTGGTCTGTAATCTATTATCAACATTGCACCCTAATGGATCACTACTTGATGTAATTGTAGTTCGTGGTCTATAATCTACTATCAACATTGCACCCTAATGGATCACTACTTGATGTAATTGTAGTTCGTGGTCTGTAATCTATTATCAACATTGCACCCTAATGGATCACTAGTTGATGTAATTGTAGTTCGTGGTCTATAATCTATTATCAACATTGCACCCTAATGGATCACTACTTGATGTAATTGTAGTTCGTGGTCTATAATCTATTATCAACATTGCACCCTAATGGATCACTAGTTGATGTAATTGTAGTTCGTGGTCTATAATCTATTATCAACATTGCACCCTAATGGATCACTACTTGATGTAATTGTAGTTCGTGGTCTATAATCTATTATCAACATTGCACCCTAATGGATCACTAGTTGATGTAATTGTAGTTCGTGGTCTATAATCTATTATCAACATTGCATCCTAATGGATCACTACTTGATGTAATTGTAGTTCGTGGTCTGTAATCTATTATCAACATTGCACCCTAATGGATCACTATTTGATGTAATTGTAGTTCGTGGTCTGTAATCTATTATCAACATTGCACCCTAATGGAGCCGTTCTGGCTAAGTGGACACGCACTGGGCTGAGAATTTGAGATTTCGGGTTCGATCCCTGGTGTGGTCAGTTTCTTGGTTTGGGACGCGGGTCAGTGGTGTGACCCTGTAAGCTTAGCCAGAGTCAACCCAGCTCTAAATGGGTACCTGGAGAAATCTGGGGAAGGTAAACAGGAAGGGTTTGCGAAAGCATAGGTTTGCTAGCCCCCAGCCCCCCATTGCCCTTCCTGGCTGAAGGGCCACGAAACGGAGATCAGCAACGCCGGTTTGGACCTTAAGGGTCTAGTGCCGCATCCGTTACCTTTACCCTAATGGATTACTACTTGATGTAATTGTAGTTCGTGGTCTGTAATCTATTATCAACATTGCACCCTAATGGATCACTTCTTTATGTAATTGTAGTTCGTGGTCTATAATCTATTATCAATATTGCACCCTAATGGATCACTACTTGATGTAATTGTAGTTCGTGGTCTGTAATCTATTATCAACGTTGCACCCTAATGGATCACTACGTGATGTAGTTGTAGTTCGTGGTCTATAATCTATTATCAACATTGCACCCTAAGGGATCACTACTTGATGTAATTGTAGTTCGTGGTCTATAATCTATTATCAACATTGCACCCTAATGGATCACTACTTGATGTAATTGTAGTTCGTGGTCTATAATCTATTATCAACATTGCACCCTAATGGATCACTACTTGATGTAATTGTAGTTCGTGGTCTGTAATCTATTATCAACATTGCACCCTAATGGATCACTACTTGATGTAATTGTAGTTCGTGGTCTATAATCTATTATCAACATTGCACCCTAATGGATCACTACTTGATGTAATTGTAGTTCGTGGTCTTTAATCTATTATCAACATTGCACCCTAATGGATCACTAGTTGATGTAATTGTAGTTCGTGGTCTATAATCTATTATCAACATTGCACCCTAATGGATCACTACTTGATGTAATTGTAGTTCGTGGTCTATAATCTATTATCAACATTGCACCCCAATGGATCACTAGTTGATGTGATTGTAGTTCGTGGTCTATAATCTATTATCAACATTGCACCCTAATGGATCACTACTTGATGTAATTGTAGTTCGTGGTCTATAATCTATTATCAACATTGCACCCTAATGGATCACTAGTTGATGTAATTGTAGTTCGTGGTCTATAATCTATTATCAACATTGCATCCTAATGGATCACTACTTGATGTAATTGTAGTTCGTGTTCTATAATCTATTATCAACATTGCACCCTAATGGATCACTACTTGATGTAATTGTAGTTCGTGGTCTGTAATCTATTATCAACATTGCACCCTAATGGATCACTACTTGATGTAATTGTAGTTCGTGGTCTGTAATCTATTATCAACATTGGATCCCGCCCACTATTTGACTCAAGGAATCAAATAGTTACTGAAGGTCAATTCAAGCTGTTTTCTAAAGAAATCAATGCTTAGACATGACTTTAGTGATTACAGCCGGGTTAGACGAGATCTAAGTGCTTTAGAGTGGTCATTTCTTCACCAAGTAGATGCTCATTAACCTTGGTTAATATCCAAAGATACAATGCTCAAGATACATGAAAAGTTCATGGGTGTTACAAGGTTCCACAAGCTCTTTGGCACTGATATTAAAACCAGGGGAAATATGAAAATTGTTTTAACTATGGGGGAGGGATTAAGGGGCAAGCTATTTTGCCCAAGTTTTCACGACCTGTGTCACCACTAACACTTCTATAAATACCTTTTTTTTTGGGAGGGGGGGGGGGGAACTTTTCTGTCGATATTGGAATGATGATAAATATCCAAACCGTTTTCCTAATCCTGCCAGGGTTTGAGGAATATAATCTACTGCCGTCGTAGCAAAATAACTCAATTTTAGTTACCAAAGTTGATAGCTGTACTATCGCTTCTCAATATGATCTTTGAATTCGAAAAACGAACTAACTTCAAAATATATGAACACATGAAAAGAGAGAGTTGCCACAGGCGTGTCCTTCTGTGACGCAGACCAATCTAATGTATCAAAAATCCAAAATTGAATTCACACTCCCCATAACATAAAAATCAATGGGCCAGGATCGGATGGCAAAGGCGGATTTTACTAAATTTCGCTGAAAAATTTTGCCCAGCATGTAAATTCATAGCCAAAATCTGAATTTTTGTCAAGAAAGACAAAAAGGATTTAAAATATATTTTTCTTTACCAATGAAAAACACCATTTTAATTAAATCAAATAAAAATTAATTTAGAAAACTTTTTTCAAAAAAGAAGTTTTTAAATAAAGTTAGGATTCAATAATCCAAAAATGGAAAGAAAAAAAGTCGAATAAATATGAAACTTTATGCTACTTTAAATTACCATTAATAAATAAATAAAACCCAAAATGAACAGAAGTTAGAATCAATAACCGAGACAAACTCAAAATGAGCAGAACCTAAGAAGAGTTGGGCTGACGGTCTCTGTGCATTGTCAGAACATAATTTGCACTTTATACAAAACCAAATACATTTTAAACATTGTCGCTTTTTTAAGTTCAATTACTTCGAAATTATTAGGACTTCATGGAATTAATATCAGTATATAATAAAATTTAAATTCACATTCATTTGTTTTTTTTCAAATGATCTTAGTTGTGAAGGTGACTTTTATTGTTTTGGATGTTATAATAAATAAAAACACTTCCAGCCTGAAATAAGGATTTTTTTTAGTAAAGTAAAAATTATTTTCTGGTTCTTTCCATTTATGTTTTTTCCTTATTTTTTTAGTTGTTGGAGTTGAAGAACCTTCATCAAGTGATGTCAAAATATGCAGAGAAACTTCCAATGAATCCAAACCTGAGGCAAAAAGCTTGTTCGAAATATATCAAAGAACACATACATTAAAAAGGCCATATAAATGTGGTGTGTGCAAAAAATGCTTTTCTAAAGCAAGCAAATTGAATGTTCACCAAAGAGTACACACTGGTGAAAAACCCTTTAAATGTGAGGTCTGTGAGAAAACTTTTTCTGAATCAAGCAGTTTGACTAAGCACCAAAGAGTACACACGGGTGAAAAACCCTTTAAATGTGATGTGTGTGAGAAAACTTTTTCTCAGTCAAGCGGTTTGATTCAGCACCAAAGAGTACACACGGGCGAACAACCTTTTAAATGTGAGGTATGTGAGAAAACCTTTTCTCTGTCAATCCCTTTGATTCACCACCAAACAATACACACGGGTGAAAAACCCTTTAAATGTGATGTCTGTGAGAAAACTTTTTCTCAGTCAATCAGTTTGACTCACCACCAAAGATTACATACGGGCGAAAAACACTTTAAATGTGATTTCTGTGACAAAATTTTTTCTCGGTTTAGCACTTTGACCTACCACCAAACAGTACACAGGGGTGAGAAACTGTTTAAGTGTAATATATGCAAGAGAGAATATTCTTCTAAATTATATCTCAATAAAAATATAAAAACCCATTCTTAGGAAAAACCTGCTAGTTGATATTGTACAATAACTATTTCTGTGGTTTCTCTGAATCCTATTGTAATCTGCTTCTTTTTTTGCTATTCTTTTGTATGTTTTTTATCAGTTTTTTTTATCTCGTTAAAGAAACAAGAAATATTGTTTTATCCATACAATCAGGTTTAAAAGTACCCAAAGCTTTATTTTCTAACGTAAATACTTTGGAGAGAAATTTTGTTCTGTTTTGATTTCTTGTCAACCAAAGGATAAATGAAAAAATATCCTGATATTTTGATGAAATTACGACGCAAATTTCAGCTTTTATAGATTATTTCAGATTTTATTTTTAGGCCTACTCTGTTATTTATGGTTTTTTTTTTCTATATTTAGTGCTTAGCCTAGTTTTGTACAAGCGGAGTTCTTGTCATTTAGTTCGTGTTTTTGGTTCCTTTTATTGACCTTGGACGTATCATTTTGAGGTTTTTGTCTTGTTGTTTGTACTGTCATTTGAATTTACCTACTTAAGTTTGAAAGACAAAATCTTGATTTTGGAGAACCCACAGTGATCTTAGTGGGATCTAAGTGTTTTTAGTATTTTACAGCATTTTAGTTTTTGTGCCGGTCAAACTAAACTTGAAATATTTCATTTCTAATTAAATTATTTATTCAATATTTTAATCTAAAATTCTTCATTCTCCTCGAAAAAAATTGATTTTAAAACAAACTTTTCTATTTGTTTCGCAATTTCGAAGAGATTTTCCTATAAAAAGTACGTGTGTAAATTTTTACTTATAGAAAGTATGTATAAACAATGATTAGATATATACAACCAATATGTATCCATATTTTCAAAATATAGGCTACTTAAAAATATTGTTCATGGAATTTACAAATTTTGGTCCCAAAATAGAGTATCTGAATGAAGTATATGAGATTTTTATTTTATTTTCCCAAAAACAAGGGAGCTTTAGCTTCCTTTTTTCTTTAGCTTCTAATATCTAATGGAACTATATTTGCCTAAAGTAATTCCATCAAATTAATTAATTGGTTAATTTAACAAAAAATGATAACTTATTTAAAACCTACTTTTGTCCAGAATTAACTTCAATTATCCATCTCAATTCTATTCCGCTTTAGCTCTTAAGCGTTAGTTCCAATTGTGTATGGCCTTGCATAAATTGTTTTTTCATTTTACTGAAAAGAACAAGATTAGCAATCAGGGTAGAAAAATATACAAAAGTTATCAAAGCCGTTTTTGGTTTATTTCAATAATTTTTCTATAAGACAAAAGTACCATTAGTTTAAAATGTTTCCTAATCTAGTTTGTATTTTCTCTTTTTTTTTAGTTCTGTTTAATGAAGTTGAAGATTATCCTGGTTTGAAAAAAAATATTGGGCTAGTATTCTGGAATAGCAAAACCAATGAGTGAGTTCTATCCAAACTTTGATCATGACCAATATTGGTAGGATTTAATATTGGCAGACAAGTTTAAGCTTTAAAAACCACCTTTTATTTTGTTCATAATTATTGCGGCTTTTTGGTACAGTTGCCAAATTTCCTGTGGTGAGTTTGTCCAGTGAGCATAAGGAAATGTGTCATTTTTTAGCTAAAATGTGTCCATGTTGAAATCTCAAAACTAGAATTTTTTTAACATATATAATTGACCAAAAACGCTGTTTATACCTATTTTGAAGCGGTCATTTAACATCAAATACAATAAAAGTGAAAAAGATCCATATAACACATTCATAAAAAATAACTTAGTGTGAAAACACGAAACTCATATAAACATGTGAATCCCTTATTTTGGAGAAAACTCTTTACTTACGACATTTCGGGCATAAGCTTTATCCAATAAACATTGATAAAAATCACTACTTTGGGGAAAAGTGAGATTTTTTCACCAAAATATGTATCCAGTCGAGAAATGTTTCGTTTTGTGTCGCACAATTACAGAATATTTCCCTTTTTGCACTTTTACGTCGCAATTTTCTAAAATGTGTCACTATTTAACCCTTTTATGTTATTGTGTCCCAGCACATGGGAATATGTCCTTTTGAAAATTCAATCTGTCCTGTTTGCAACCCTGGTTGACGGTAAAGTGGTAAAGCTGTTTGACAGTTCGAGAAGACGTGCACAGTAAACAGACAGACCAGATGTGCATCAAATACCAATACCAATCTTGCATTTCAATACAGTTTATCAGAACATTTTTGAAAATTGTAAGTACCTCAAAGTCCGATTATATTAATAATTTAGATCATTTTAACCAGCTAGAACAAGTGATTTTCTCTTTGGTACTAATTAAAAAAAAAAATCAACAAAACAAGTATTCATACAAAATTAAAAAGCTACATTAAAGCAATGAGCAGAAATAAAGTCAAATAATTTTTCAACTGTAAAAATACCACAAATCACCCAATTAAATTAAACTCAAAACGAACAGAAATTATAATAAATAACCAAGGCAAACCCAAAACGAGCAGAAATTAAAATGAGTAGGCTTGATAACTCTCATGTCTTCTGAAGAACAGGAATTAATTTGCACATTATTACAAACTGCTTGGTTTACAGCCTGAAGCAAGGATGTGTACCATTATCAAAGACTCCTTATTCAATATTTTTAATATCGAAAGTTCGGTCATATGGGAAATGATTGTAGACCAAATAATTCTGTTTGCATGATATGTAGCAGAAACCATATATCCAAAGATTTCCCGCTGAAAAGTGGCAACGAAGTGAAACCAAGAAAATAGTACCACTGCAAAAACTGCTTAGGAAACCGCACAAAAAGCTTTTCAATATGTTCAATTAAGCATTAAAACAGAATTATATGTGACACAGCAAAACAACAAATGGAAAACAAGTAAGCTACTTCAAATTATATATTATATTCACAGCAGTCTGCAAAGAATCCTTGAGATGCAACTTATTGAGCAAAAAAATAACCATAACGCAATCGCAGCAAATATTCTCATACCTCTTTTTTTTAGCCTGGGCTATCACACCTGAAACATTTTAAAAGCAGGGCAGCAGTATAGGCAGCAGAATAAATGAAATATGAACAGTTTGATCAGTGTAAAATTCCACAATCTCAAAATTAAAGGTTTTTTTTTTAAATACTTACAATAATGGTCGGAACAACTAATAATCTTAAGATAAGAACATGGAACTCACAACCATTTCTTAATGGCGAAAAAGAGGTCTTTCTAAAATATGTTAGTGATGAAGATGTCGACCTCTTCTGTAAACAAAAGAATTGGCTTCAGAATAAAATAGTTAAAAAACTGTATCCTTACACAACTATAACAAAGGGGAGAAGCAGAGGAAAAAGCGATAGTTGGGACTGTTGTGCAGAACAAAACAAATGCACTGTTAGTCGTCACGACTCACATCCTGAGGGAGAAGTTATTGCTATATGGAGGATGTAAGAAGTACTAAATAGATATAGTACGTACTATCTGGACTAACTAAAAGATTAGACATCTGCCTTGTTCTAAATATCCTTCAGTTTAACCTTTTTAAAAGGATGTAAGAGGATATTGTTGTGAGCACTGCGGTTGAGTTCTTTTAATATCAAGACATTACTGAAGCTAAAACAAGCCTCTGGGAGTTACTTAAGTGTGGAGACCAGCAACCGAAGTGAATTGGTTTAAACGCTCCACCTAACAATCTTACGGTTATGGTTTAATATTTGCAGGGTAACGTACAACTTTCGAAGACATATACTTTCGTTATCCATTCACATACAGACGTTCCGGTCATGCCTGCTGTTGCTTATTCCTGCCTAACTGCTAAAGTTAATCGGATAGAAAAAATTCTTGAAGTAATCAACAGAAAAGTCACTGTATAGGATCTGTATTATCCTGCTTTACCCAACCAGCTTGTCTTTTCCATTTCAAATCAAGCTACCGTGATTATTTCAAACATTTCACATGATATAGATAATCCATATAATCGGAAAGAATTTATAGAGAACATAATAATTCATGAATGCACTGCGCAATTGTAACCCTCGGGTGGTAAGCTAATTGTGAAAGTTGATAAGGTGGCTGCAGATGGTTTTTGTAAATTAATTAAAACAACTTTATCCACAAAATATGTTTTTCAAAGAAAAGTAAAGAACTCCATTAAACAAAAAATGAGCAAAAATTAAATAAAATAATCTACCTAGCGTGAAACTACCACAAACTAACTGAGTCAAACTCAAAACGAGCAGAAATTAACATAAGTTGGGCGCAAAACCCCTATGCCTTCCCAAGGCCAGAACAAAAGTTGCTATTTACTGTAAAAATATAAATGTTTTTACTTTTATAATTTTAATAAATCAAATAATATTAACATTTTGATTTATAGATATCAGTATATGTATATTAAACTGACAATGCACAATCATTTGTATTTTTTTTCAGTAAAGTGCCAATTTTGTTCTGGCCTTGGGAAGGCATAGGGGGTTTTGCCCCAACTTAAGTTAATTTCTGCTCGTTTTGGGTTTGACTCGGTTGTTCATTGTAATTTCTGTTCGTTTTGGGTTTCATTTATTTATCGATGCTGATTTGTGGTAGTTTCACGCTTGGTATATTATTTGATTTTATTTTTGCTCATTTTTTGTTTAATAGAGTTCTTTACTTTTCTTTGAAAAACTGATTTTGAGGAAAATTTTTTTTAAATTAATTTCTGTTCATTTTATATTGCCATAGTCTTTCCAGGGAAAAAGAAAATAATACTTTAAATCTTTTCGTTTTTTAAGACTTTATAGTTTAACCTGCTATCTGTATGCTGGAGAAAAATTTTCAGCAATTGTTAACAACATACACCCTTTTAAAAATCTGGATACAAATAGAACTGTTTAATTTAGTTTCCTACCTCCTCTAGTTGACCTGAAATGGAAAACTTGATACAATTCACAATAAAAACTGTTTACTTTCTTTGATAGCTTGGAGACACTTACGCTATTTTAATTTGGCCAAATTTTAAGAGCAGAAGTAGCCCCAGTAATCTGAACATAATACGCCAAATTGTTCTTGGGATAATGCTCAGATGCCTTATTGGGATTTATCATTAACACAGTGCAATTTGATTAAATCTTAAGGCAACATTTAGTTTTTAAACATAATGGGCAAATAGAAGGGTGGGTGTGGGAGGATGGGAGTGGAAGGGGGATTAGTTGCCCTCCAATCACGTTCGACCATTAAAAAAGGCATCAGCCCTATCTATTTTCAATAGAATGAGCCCTTTTCGAAGTTCCCACAACTCCTTCAATACGAAGTGCCCTGGTCTAAACAACAACAACAACAAAAATAATACATTATACCCACATCGATCTTTACTATAAAAATGTCAAGCCTTCCAGTCACTTTCGAATATTAACAGGGGCACAAGGCCTTTCGATTTCCAATTGAACGAGCCCTTTTGGAAATGACAACGCTTTCTATAAACACCTTTTATGCCCTAGGGCATAAATTATAACCCTTTTCCTACGGTCTGTTAGGGTGGTTGTCATCCTCTAAGACCAAATTTCCAAAACTTTCTACTACGTAAAACAAAATGGCTATCTCAAAATTTTGATTTGATGTGTTTGGGGAAATGGTGGGCGCAAGAGGGACTGTAGTCACTCTCCACTCACTTTCAACTATTCAAAATGGCCCTAGCCCTTTCAATTTCCAATGAAATGAGCCCTTTAGACGTTTCTACGACAAAACTTTCAATAAAAATCTTATATACCCCAGGGTATAACTTATAGCCCCTGCCCTGAGTGCTGGGGGGGATGTCATTCTCAAATACCTAATTTCCAGAACTTCCTACTACGTTGAACAAAATGGCTGTCTGAAAATTTTGATTGGATGTGTTTGGAGGAATGGTGGGCGTGAGAGGGGGGTTAGATACCCTCCAATCACTTTCGACAATTACAAAGTGCACTAGCCCTCTCAATTTGCAATTGAATAAGCCCCTTTTGAAGTTTTACGAAAACTCTATCTATAAAAACCTTGTATGCTCCCAGGGCAGAACTTATAAACTTTGCCCTTGGGGCTCTGGAGGGTTTGTCATCCTTAAATACATAGTTTTCAGAACTTTCAACTACGTTAAACAAAATGGCTATGTCTAAACTTTGATTGAATGTTTTTGGGGAAATGGTGGGCGTAAGAGGGGATTAATTACTTTCCACTCGTTTTCGACTATCAAAAAGGGCAATTTTAATTTCCAATCAAATGAGCCCTTTCTGAAATTTCAATAACAACTTTCTTTATAAACTTCATATGCCCCCCGGGCATAACTTACAACCCTTGCACTGAGCGCTCTGAGGGGGTTGTCATCCTCAAAGACCTAATTTCCAGAACTTTCAACTATGTTGAGCAAAATAAATAACTCACAATTCTGATTGGATGTGTTTGGGGAAAAGAGAGACTTGAGAGGGGCGTTAGTCGGTCTCTAATCACTTTCTACTCCTAAAAAAGGCACTAGTCTTTTCAATTTCCTATCGAATTAGCCATTTTGAAGTTTCTACGCTTTCAATAACAACCTTAGGTGCCCCCAGGGCATAACTTATAACCCTTGCTTTGAAGACTGTGGGGGACAAAGGTATAATTTCCTGAACTTTGAACTGCGTGGAACAAAATGGCTATCTAAAAAAATATTTATTGGATTGTTTGGGTAAATGGTGGGCTTGGAAGGAATTTTAGTTGCTTTCCAATCACTTTCGACTACTAAACGGCACTAGCCATTTCAATTTCCAATTGAATGAGCCCTTTTTGAAGGGCTCACTTACAACCCTTGCCCTGGGCGTAATTTAAAACCCTTTCTCTGAGGGCTGTGGGGGGGGGGTGTCATCATCAAACACCAAATTTCCAGAACTTAAAACTACGTTGAATAAAATGGCTATCTCAAAGTTTTGATTAGATGTGTTTGGGGAAAAGCTGGGCATGAGAGGTGGGTTAGTTGCCCTCTATTCAATTTCGACTATTAAAAAGGGCACTAGCCCTTTGAATTTCTAATCGAATGAGCCTTTTTTTGAAGTTTCTACGACAGCGACTTCTATAAAAAACCTTATATGCCCCCAGGGCATAACTTACAACCCTTGCCCTAAGGGATGCGGGGGACTGTCCTCCTCAAAAACATCATTTCTATCTAGAAATTAACTACGATGGACAAAATGGGTATCTCAAAATTTTGTTTGGATGCGTTTCATGAAATGGTGGGCGTGGAAGGTGTTTTAGTTAACTTCCAATCACTTTCAACTATTAAAAAGGGCACAAGCCACTCCAATTTCCAATTGAATGAGCGCTTTTCGAAGTTTCTACGACAACTTCTGCACAACGAAGTGCAATGCTCTTAAGGAAAAAATTAATAAATAATATATTTGTCCAACATCGTTCTTATATGCCCCCAGGGCATAACTTAAAACCCTTGCCTGAGGGATGCGGGGAAGTGTCCTCCTCTTTACTTAGTCCCCGTTTCTTGTCTCGTTCTCGAGTGTCCCCGTTCTTTACTTAGGCAGCGCGATCGCACTGCCTATGATTTATACAACAACTTTCTATATAAACCTTATATGCCCCTAGGTCATAACTTAAAACTCTTGCACAGAGGCCTCGCAGGGGGCTATCATCCTAAAAGACCTAATTTCCAGAACGTTCAACAACGGTGAACAAAATGGATGTCTCAAAATTGTTATTGGCTGTGTTTTGGAAAATGGTGGGCGTGAGAGGGGCGTTAGTCGCTATCCAATCACTTTCAACTATTAAAAAAAGCAAAAGCCCTTTCAACTTTCAATTGAATGAGCCCCTTTGAAGTTTCTATGACAACGCTTTCAATAAATACTATATGCCCCCAGAACATAAGTTACAACCCATGACCTGAGGGTTGTGGGGGAGGGGTTGTCATCCTTAAAGACCTAATTTCCAAAACTTTCAACTTCGTTGAATAAAATGGTTATCAAAAAATTTTGTTTGGATGTGTTTGGGGAAAAGGTGGGCGTGAGAGGGGGGTTAGTTGCCCTCAAATCACTTTCGACTATCAAAAAGGATATGAGCCCTTTTATAAGTTTCTACGACAAAGATTTCAATAAAAACCTTATATACCCCCAGGGCATAAATTATATTGCTCTGAGGGCTGTGGGGGAGTGTCCTCCTCAAAAACATATTTTCTATCTGTAAATCAACTACGCTGAACAAAATGACTATTTCAAAATTTTTAAATTTTTATTGGATGTGCTTGGCGGAATGATGGGTGGGGGAGGGGGCTAGTTGTCCTCCAATCACTTTTGACAATTGAAAAGGGTACTAGCCCTTTGAATATCCATCAAATGAGTTTTTTTGAAGTTTCTACGACAAAGTCTTCTATAAAAAAACCTTATATGCCCCCAGGGCATAACTTAAAACCCTCGCCCTGGGGGCAGTGTTGGAGTGCCCTCCTCAAAAACTTATTTTCTATGTGGAAATCCACTACGCTGAACAAAATGGCTATCAATAAATTTTGATTGAATGTGTTTGGGGGAACGATTGACGTGGGGGGGGGGGCTAGTTGCCTACCAATCATTTTCGACTTTTAAAAAGGGCACTAGCCCTTTGAATTTCCATTAGAATGAGCCTTTTTGGAGTTTCTACGACAACACCTTCTATAAAAAACTTATAACCCTTGCCTTGAGGGTTGTGGGGGAGTGTCCTCCTCAAAAACATATTTTATATCTGGAAATCAACTACACTGAGCAAAATGGCTATCTCGCAATTCTGATTGGATGTGGGGGGGGGATGATGGGCGTGGGGGGGATGATGGGCGTGGGGGGGGGGGTAGTTGCCCTCCAATAACTTTCGACTATTAGAAAGGGCACTAGCCCTTTGAGTTTCCAATCTAATGAGCCTTTTTTGAAGTTTCTACGACAACGCCTTCTATAAAAACCTTTTATGCCCCCAGGGTTGTGGGGGAGTGTCCTCCTCAAAAAGATATTTTCTATCTGGAAATCAACTACGCTGAACAAAATGACTATCTCAAAATTTCAATCGAATGAGCCCATTTTGATGTTTCTGCGACGGCCCCTTCCATATGAAGTGCCCTGCTCTAAAGTAAAAAAATAATTAATGATACATTGTGTCAACATCGTTCTTATATGCCTTCAAGGCATAGCTTAAAATCCTTTCCCCGTGGGTTGTGGGGGAGTGTTCTTTTCAAAAACATATTTTATATCTGGAAATCAACTACGCTGAACAAAATGGCTATCTCAAAATTTTGATTATATGTGCTTGGGAGAATGATGGGCGTGGTGGGGGGGGGGGCTAGTTGCCCTCCAATCACTTTCGACTATTAAAAATGGCACTAGCCACTCCAATTTCCAATCGATTGAGCCATTTTCGAAGTTTCTACGACAACTGCTTCGATACGAAGTGCCCGGGTATGGAGGAAAAAAAAACATTGTGCCCACATCGTTCTTTACTTAGGCAGTGCTATCGCGCTGCCTATGATCAACGTGATCTGTGTTTTTGAGTTCTGAAGCAGATGTTATTGTTACTAAATTCTGTGGGATTGCCAAAGGACTTGGGAATGATTTTGATCCGACGCTTCTGAAGGCTTCTCCTTGTGTTCGTGATGTTATGCGTATTGGAAATTCTCTTTCAATTTAAAGACCAGCAGACCCTTTTGTGAGCTATCAAATATGGGATAAAATTTGACTACTAAATCATACGCAAATTCGAGTTTAAAAAGATCCCCCATTGTTGTCACAAATGCCAATCGCCAAATCATATTGAAGCTAATTGCCCAGGCCCTGCTTCTAAATGTGCTGGATGCTCTATTCCTCATATTTTGAGTAGAAATTCCTCCTATTCAAATGATCCTAATTGTGCCAATTGCAATGGGAATCATGAGTCGTACAGTTTGTGCTGTCCAAAATTACTACAAATTGCGAATTGTCAGGCTGCAAATCAATCCAATAAATGACAGCCAATACCATTTCTTCATGTTCATTCAATATAAATGGAACTAAGGACGAATATCATAATATTAATGAAAAACTTGAAAAAAATTACATTCTGATTTCGCAAGAGCTTCTTTTGCCTTAGTTTGAATTCTTTGTCTCACAGTAAAGAGCATATAGCTTTTAGTATTGCAGCAAGACGCACACATGGAATGCCACCTCGAGGGCTGGCGGTTATTCTCAGACGAGGCCTATTGACTTTGTCTCCATGTGCTATCAGTCTTCTAAACATTGTATTTCTCTTCGTTTGGGCGACGTCATCCTAATTAATGCGTATTTGTCTCATGATAAATAAATACCGAGTCTCTTTTCTAGCTTTGTCAGTGCTTGTTTAAGTCCACGTTGATGTCACTGCTGACAGTATTTGTCACTGCTGTCCACGTTGATGGAGCAGAAAGGGAATATGACCACCTGTAGCTTAATTCGAATTTTGTTATTACAAAAGATTTGCCACTTGCTCCCCTTTTTCAGAAATGGAGATGGAATACAATAAGTGACTGGAATACTGCTAATTGGGATCTAAATTTTGTTACTCTTAGTGCTTTATAATCTCATATTCACGTGCCTTACCAAATTTTTTATACCAATGTTTTTCCTCCTGAGGTCGATAGAGAATTAAATTCCTATTATGGGAAAATTATTTCGTGCCTGAAAAAGCTGAAGCTACAGCGGTGCTCATTATTCAGATCATTGTGGTACCTGTAAAGCCCTATGAAAGAGTGACTGACCCTCGAAATGTTGAAAAATCAGGTCAAATTATGGCTTAGAATTTGGATTGCGTGCGAACGTCCTGATAGTGGTCAAGTGTTCTCACTAAAGCAGAAAACAGAATTAGCTTTCAAGTGACATCTTTGTAGCGTTTGATTTTCGGATGCCGAGTTCCCAAAGGATAAGAGAAACTGGAAAATGTGATTAATTCAAACAAGCTTTAAGAGACTACACTGAGTGATACTATGCCTAGGCTCTCATGGATAGATCATTATTACAAAAAAATACAGTGTTAATTTTTATGTTCATCAAAGTTTTTCGAAGTTATTGTGTAACGTTTTTCCTACGTCAGCTGCTCAAAGACATATTATACCAATTGATAAGCGTGATGTTATTAAGAGTATTAGTCGTCTTAAATCGAAACCAATTATTCTTGACGGCATTAGTGTCTCCAGACGGCATTTAAATTCTAATTCTCCAGAACTTCTGTCGCATTCACATTTGTTGTTCCAATGTGTATTGCCAAGTCTCTAGTTCCTAATTCTTTTCGATGCTGTTGTGTAACCTTCATCCTTAAGCACGGGAAAGACCCCAATTCGTGTAGCTCGTATAGGCCAATTACGCTAGCCTGCACCCTTAGTAAGCTTTTTGAATATGTTTTGCTTCCCCATATAATCCAATTTGCAAATAATAATACAAATCAGTTTGGTCTCAGAGCTGGAATTGGTGTCCAGCATGCTGATAGGGCCTTAACATCTCTTGTCAAAGAGGCAGCCTGTAATCGAAATGCCTTACATTACTGCTCTTTGGACTTATCCTAAGGTTTTGATACTGTTTGTCATTCCCAAGCTTGGTTTGCTCTAACTCAACTTGGTGTTAATCCTTCGGTTATATTCGTTTTGAAACTTTTGTTTTCTACTTCCTATGCTCGTTTAAAGTCTTCTAATGATGAAAATTCTGGCCACATAGCAGTTAAAAGTGGTGCTAGACAAAATGGATTTCTCTCTCCTTATATGTTTAATTTCTGTGCTGAGTTCTTTCTAGTATTTTGACTGCTTGTTTTTCGGGTCTTTCCGATGCATCATATCTAGCTTATGCTCATGACTTGCTTTTAATCAGCCCCACTAATTTTGGGCTTTCTTGTTCTGTGCAAAAAACCGCCTGTTCATTTCGTAGTATAGTGCTAGATCTAAATGTTGATAAATATGAGTATTTTATTTTTAATAGTGGTTTTTCAGCCGAGAATTGGATTGCAGTAGTTATTGTATCCTCTGTGTTGCTTATATTCGTTGGTTAGGTTTAACTGTTTGTAGTACCATTATTTCTATTAGGCATCAGACTCTTGTTGATTTTCAAACATAATTAAAAATTGGCTAATCCCAAAATTGTTGCGATTCGTGGCCATTACAACCGTGGCCGAACAGTGGCCTTGACCAAGCTTTTCTTGAGTTATTAAAACCATTCTATTTTGTTTTATGCTGGTCTTCATTTTAGATGTATGCGAATTGATTATTTCCGATATTGCTAATTTCTTCTTTTTATTCCAAGGTCTTATCGGAACCGTAGGCTTGTTAGAAAGTACCAAGCCCCAGATATTATTCCCGTCTTCAATCTTTTGAGTCACAAGTTGAATAAAAATGCTTCTTTTTTGCTAGGTCCTTACAATTGCCTAATCCGCCTGTATAGCTAGTGTGTTATTGTTAAATTTGGGCCTCATTCATTATTTTTTTCTCCCTTCTTTCTGTATAGCGGTCTATAAATAAATTACTATATGGAAGATAAACCACATCAAAAGCCAGAGTAATGAAGAGCTTTATACCATGACATTCAGAATTGTTAAGTGGGATAGTTTTATAAGAAGCTTGCTATTAAATGCGTCAGACAATGATGTAATTTATAAAAAAAATTCTTTGAGAATTTGGTAAAAGCTCGGATTGTCATTATTAATCGTCAATAGCTCCATGACAAACTTCCCGAAATACAGAAAGAAGGTATTGCAGTTATGTTATACAAGCATGGTATGAATCTAGCCAGTTCAAAAAGCTGTAGTATTATCACCCTGTTAACAGTTATCAGTAAATTTTATGAAAGATTAATCAAAAATAGCATTATATCGAAGTAGAGCAAAAAAATCGAATGATTTGCAATGTGGATTTGCCAAAGATCGTAGCACGACTTAAAACTTGGTAATATTTCAAAAAACTGCACTGCATTGGCTCCAAAATAAATCGGTTATGATAGCCGTATTCTTTGGTTTGTAGGATGCCTTTGATAGTATAGTCCATAGAAAAATTCTTAGTAATCTTGCAAAGGCCAAATTTATGGGAAGGATACCTGCAGTACTCTATAGTTTCTTAACCAAACGTCATAGAAAGGTCAACGCTGGAAAAATTACTATAGTTGACCAAATAACGCTAAAGAGATCAGTTCCCCAGGGCGCTGCATTGGGTCTTGAGATTCTTCTTTCTTTGCTGATGACAAAAATCAATGTGAGCCACAGGAAAAACAATTGATGAAGCAAAAGATGATTTGAGCTCAGGAAACTTGGGCCCACCTTGCTGACATTGAGTTTCCCTTGGAGAAAAATTAGCCATGTTGATCAAAAATAAAATACTTAGGACACACCCAATGTTATTTCTAGATGGACAACAAATTAGATTGGCGGAAGAGACCGAATTTGTGCGCTGCAAGATTGAAGTTATCTTTTATAAATCATATTATTGACGTAAGCAAATCATGCTAGAAAAGACTGAATGTGATGAAAATGCTTACAGGCCCTAAGTTCCTACCCTACCCTAGTGGAATTTTATTGGAAATTTATACGCCCATAAAAAGTGAATATGGTTTGTATATATATGATTTGTCATTGATCAGTTTTCTGAAGAAAAAAAAAATATTTGACAGAATCCAAAATATTTGGATTTGAATAGAATCAAATTGTCTTTGGATCCAGGAAAACAACACCGACACAATTTTTGAACAATGAAGTTGGAGTACCATTAATTCGACTCGTACTCATACAACGGATCATACCCCCGAGCAACGTGTTTGCAGATTTCACATAAGTGGAGGCTGCAGAAAGGTGGAGAATTGCACGTTTCTTTATGTTTGCGTGGATTTTTAAAGGCAGCTGCCATGATAAGTGCTGTCTTCTGCCTCACAAATCTTTGTGTAAAAAGTTTGCTCATGGCTTTTGTTTCATGAATTGTTGTACTAATGTGTCATCTCACATTCCGTAGAAGGAGAAATCTACGTGCCAAGACTGGATTGCACAGTCCAAAAAAGGGGAGTGAAAAAATGGACCTCTGTTGCTGCAGGGCTGCCAAAGACAGCCACAGTCCAGTACCTCTTATGAGATTTAATATCATAGTGCTTGTATTAAATCAGCCAATGCACATCCCTCCTCCATCATACCAGCATCCCCTCAGAACAAACACATTTAGAAGAACTCCATGTTACGTTCCAGCTCCCTCTCATTTCAATTTCTACATCAGTCCATCTCCTTAGTCCTGTTATTTGCATCAAATGGACCCAAGAATCTACAACAGCTATCCAATACCAAATCAAGAAACCCTGTTATGATGTATCACTTCTCCTTCTAATCATTTCCCAGAATCCTTCTTGCCAATGTAAGGTCACTAGCAAATAAAATGGATGAACTACAAATTATTCCTTAAAAAATCAGATTGATATTGCTTGCCTTACAGAAACATGGTCAGCCACTAAAGATTTTAAAGATTGTAGATGGTATTTTTCCAGTGTGTTGTAAACGAGCTATTATATCTTCTATACCGAAAACTAAGACCCCGAAAGGTCCCTCTGGCTTAAGACCTATATCAAAAACCTTCATTTTCTTTAAAATCTTTGGAAGTTTTATTTACAATTTCCTTTTTGACGATATTCATGGTAAAATCAACCGAAATCAGTTTGGATTTAGGCCGAATCATAGCACCATGTATTGCTGAATTTATGTACTTGACACTATTTTCAAACATCTTGATTTGAATAGCTCCTACGTTGAGGCTGTTTTTGCTGATATTAGCAAAGCCTTCGACACCTTGGATCATCAGACAGTTAGATAATGCAATTGCTTTAGGTGCAAGAGATTTTGTTTTACGTATGTCAGCTAGTCTTTTGTCTGGCCGTGAACAATGTGTAGTCCTCCCTAACGGAGATTCATCAGGTTTTTCCCCGATTTCCTGTGGAGCACCTCAATGGACTAAATTAGCTCCTTTAGCATTTTTAATTGTTTTTAATAATGATTTACCAAGTTTTGGTAACTCTTTTAAATTTGCGGATGATTTGACATTACTGAACCTTTGTCAAACATCTATACTTTGAATATTACTCTCGACTCACTCATCAACAATTTAAAGAATGATTTTGACAATGTTAAACTCAACTTAAGCATACCCAAAAGCAGTTTCATGCTATTCTCTTTTTTACAAAATATACCCCCTATCAATAAATACCTATGCATACCAAATTTAAATACGGTTAAACTGCTTGGTTAACCGTTAATTTAGACAGCGACCTTAAATGGAACTCCCTCATTTCCCACCTATTTAAATCTGGTAGTTTTCTCCTTAAATCTTTCTCCCTTCTCAAACGGTTCTCCATATCAATCCTAAACCTTAGAATAATTTATTGTTCTTATATAAGACCCGTCTGGAATATTCTTGCCCTGTCTGGCACCCTGGGTTGAATAATGTTCTAAAATTGAAAGTATTCAAAAAAGAGCAATAAAAATTATACTGGGGACGTCTTATACTACATACGATAAAGGTTTGGCTAGAGTTGAACTTACTACATTGGAATCACGATGTCACTTTGGTCACAAGTGCCTTAGTTCTGACTATTATCGACATTTTCTCCCTCCATTTAAAGAAAATCTCCCAATCCTTCCTAATACAAGACTCAATGCTCGTAGAGCTCCAAATACCCAACTGGGCCTGGGCCTGTGTCCCAAAATGTTGATCTTGAGGTACAAAAACTCTTTTGTCCCCTATTTTGTTTCCCATTTTAATAACTGATTTAGCTTTTTGTTTTATGTTTATCCCCTAACATCTGTTTTATTTTTTATTTGTTCTGACATGCTTATGGTAGCTTTTGTGCTATTTTATGACATTTTAATTTCTATTTTAATAATTTATTTAATATTTTGCTTTATGTTTATCCCCTAACATCTGTTTTGTTATTATAATTGTTCTGACGTGCCTATGCTAGGTTTTGTGATATTTTAGTCAATAAATCATATTGTATTCTGTTCTTTTCTATGAAAGTTTAAGATCAAGCTCTTAATTATCTTCAATAGATTCGGATCAGTGATAGCAATCCTATTAAAACAAGAATCATCAAGACTGGTAGCAAACTTACAAAGAATCCAGCTAGAAAAAAGAATAAGCAGTAAACATTGAATTTTGTTAATCCACTGTTACAAGAAGAATATCATAATTTGAACTGAACAATGGCATAGAAGGCTTATTCAATGATTAATTAAAAAAGACTTTTCCCACAAAATAAGTTTTTCAAAGAAAAGTAAAGAACTCCATTAAATAAAAAATGAGCAAAAATAAAATCAAATAATCTACCAAGCGTGAAACTACCACAAATCAGCATCGATAAATAAATCAAACCCAAAACGGACAGAAATTACAATAAATAACCGAGTCAAACTCAAAACAAGCAGA
The DNA here is from genome assembly GCF_049724085.1 of Artemia sp. Qi Xiang Cuo. NCBI lineage: Eukaryota > Metazoa > Arthropoda > Branchiopoda > Anostraca > Artemiidae > Artemia > Artemia sp. Qi Xiang Cuo. The sequence continues at coordinate 10,591,770 of NC_142811.1, forward strand.
AATTAACATAAGTTGGGCACAAAATCTTTATGCCTTCCCAAGGCGAGAACAAAATTTGCACTTTACTGAAAGAATTATAAATGTTTTTACTTTTATAACTTTAATAAATCAAATAATATTAACATTTTGATTACTAAATATCAGTATATGTATATTAAACTGACAATGCACATTCATTCATTTGTTCTTTACTCAGGCAGCACTATCGCGCTGCCTGTGATACAAATTCCCCCTTGAACATTGATATTAGTATCAGGAAGTACTGAATTCCCTGTGTTCAAAAATACGAAAAAACTTCCCAAATTTAAGAGATTTATAGAATCTCCGTATAAGCATCACATTAAGGTGTTCATTGATGGTTGAATGAGAATCAGTGAAGCTCTCACTGCTTGCTGTTACATTGCACGAATCAATACTTGAGAATCAATTGGTAGTGTGAAAAAATTTCATGAGGATTAAAAGGATTTTTTTGGTACTTAATTTCTCTTATGTGTTAACAAGAGACTAACCCTCAATTCATACTGCAGTGTTTTCACGCAAAAACGGTTGTTTTTGTGATCCGTTAAGTTTCAAACGCCTTTTGATCATGCGTCGTCACTGTTCAGCTGGCTGCGTCGAAATTTCTATTGAGCCGTTAAAAAACATCTGTTATTTTTAATTTAAACCTCTTCTGAACCAGACAATGGAAAAAAATAGGAAATTAATGATATTTATCATAAGTCGTCTATTAATCGGCGGAGCCATATGATTTTTCGTTTTCTTTTTATTGCGAATATCGTGTTTTTCATGCAAACTGGATGTATTTTTTTTAGTTAGTTTAGTATCAAAATGCTTCTTTTCTTGTCATTATTCGGAACAATAGACGGAGCTCCAGATATTATTATTTTAGTCCATTCTTACTTTCATAGACCAGTGTCATTGATTACCCTAATTAAACCATCGATTACCACTAATTAACCCATACTAGCCTCTTTGAACAGCCATGTCTTCTCATTTTGACAAACTCGTATTTCATCCGCCATTTTGGATTTGAAGCCACCTAGCGGCACTACGGGACAACTTAGGTTATTTTTAAGCTCATATTCAGAGCATCTGCCATGAATTACCCCATACTAGCCTATTTGAACGGCCACGTCTTCTAATTTTGGCAAACTCGTATTTTCAAGACACCTAGCAGCGTTCCATGGAAATAATTCGCTTGCGTAAAGGAGCTATATTAAAGAGCATGCTCGAAAGTACATCTCAGCCAATTTTTGTGCTTTACTCAAACATGGAACAATTCTGGTGTTTTTCGACACTTTTCACCCACACTATCATAGGCAGCGCAATAGCACTGCCTAAGTAAAGAACGATTTTGGCTCAATATATTATTTTTTTTCCTTTAGACCAGGGCACTTCATATCGAAGGAGTTGTCATAGAAACTTTGAAAAGGGCTCATTCGATTGTAAATCGGAGTTGCTTGTGTCCTTTTTAATAGTCGAAAGTGACCGGAAGGCAACTAACACCCCTTCACGCCCACCTTTTCCCCAAACACATCCAATCAAAATTTTGAGATAGCCCTTTTGTTCAAGTTAGTTGATTTCAAGATGGAAATTATGTTTTCGAGGAGGACACTGCCTCCATAGACCCCAGGGCAAGGGGTGTAAGTTATGCCCTGGGGGCATATAAGGTTTTTGTAGAAAGTGTTGTCGCAGAAACTTCAAGAACGGCTGATTTGATTGGAAATTGAAATGGCTAGTGCCCTTTTTAAGTAGTTAAAAGTGATTGGAGGGCAACTAACACCCCTTCTACTCCCACCATTTCCCCAAACACATCCAATAAATTTTGAGATAGCCATTTTGTTCAACGCAGTTGAAAGTTCTTGAAATTATATCTTTGAGCAGGACAGTCCCCCCCCCCTACAGTCTTCAGGGCAAGGGTTATTAGTTATGCCCTGGGGGCATATAAGGTTTTTTACTGAATGCTTTGTCGTAGAAACTTGCAAAGGGCTCATTCGATTGGAAATTCAAAGGGCAAGTGCCCTTTTCAATAGTCGAAAGTGATTGGCGGGCAACTAATTCCATTCTCACGTCCACCTTTTCCCCAAACGCATCCAATCAAAATTTTTAGATAGCCATTTTGTTCGACGTAGCTAAAAGTTTTGGAAATTAAATCTTTCAGGATGACAACCCCCCTCCCCTACAACCTTCAGGGCAAGGGTTGTAAGTTATGCCCTGAAGGCATATAAGGTTCTTATGGAAAGCGTTGTCGTAGAAACTTCAAAAAGGACTTATTCGATTGAAAATTCAAAGGGCCACTGCCCCTTTTAATACTCGATAGTATTCGGAGGGAGAATCCCCCTTCCACGCCCATCATTTCCCCATAAATTTACGATCAACGTTTTGATATGGCCATTTTGTTAAACGTAGTTGAAAGATCGGGAAATTGTGTCTGAGCATGACACTCCCCCCCCCCCCCATAGCCCTCAGGACAAAGGTCGTAAGTTATGTCTTTAGGGCATACAAGTTTTTATAGAAAGATCTGTCGTAGAAGCTTCAAAAAGGGCACATTTGGTTGGAAATTGATAATACGACTGCCTTTTTTATTAGTAGAAAGTGATCAATTTTTTATTTGTAGAAAGTGACCCCTCCGCCCATAATTCCCCCAAACACTTCCAATCAAAATTTTGAGATAGCCATTTTAATCACCGTATCAGAACGGTCTGGAAATTATGCCTTTGAGGATAATAAAACCCCCAGCCCTCAGGGTAAGGGTCGTAAGTTATGCCCTGGGGACATATGAGGTTTTTATAGAAAGCGTGGTCACATAAAATTCGAAGGGGACTCATTGGATTTCTAATGAGACGCTCAAGTGTTCTTTTTAAGATTCAAAGGGAACTGAGGGCAGCTACCCCCCCCCCCCCACACACACACCCCGTATTGTCCCGAAATGTATCTAATAGAAATTTTGAAATAGCTATTCTATCCAAAATGGTCTAAATATCATATAACAAGGCCCATGGGGTTGAAATAATCTCCAGAGGTTAGGGGCAAGGGCTGTAAGCTATGCCCAGGGGGTATTTAAGGTTTTTATGGAAGGGATGGTTGTTTAACTTTAGAAAAGGCTCATTCCTTATCCCTTAAAAAGACTTATGTCAATATAAAACGAACGGAAATTAATTAAAAAAACTTTTTCAACAAGATTGGTTTAAAAAAAAGTAAACAGCTCTATTAAACCAAAATAAACAAAAATAAAATTAAATAATCTACCAAAAATACTATTACCACAAATCCGTATCAATAAATAAATTAAACCCAAAAACAAACAGAAATTAAAATAAATAACAGAGTCAAACTCAAAACGAGCAGAAATTGATATGAGCAGGGTTCTAAAACAGAAGCTTTATAAAAGCCAGAATAAAATTTGTACTTTACTGAAATTTTTTTTTTAAATGTTTTCACTTTTCCAACTTTAAGAAATCAAAAATGAATTGAGATTTTAAGGAATAAATATCAGCATATCTATATTAAACTGACAATGCAGATTTTTTCAGTAAATTTATTTGAATTTTTTTCAGTAAAGTACAAATTATATTCTGGCTTTTAGAAAGCTGTGGGTTTAGAACCCCAAGTTGTATTCTTGGTAGATTATTTGATTTTACTGTTGTTAATTTTTGTTTATTGGTGTTCTTTATTTTTTTTAAACTTATTTTGTTAAAAAAGTTTTTTTTTAATTAATTATAGTGAAAATGAGACTAATCCAAACACATTGATTGCATTTCTGAAATCTTATACAAAAAATTGTTACTCAATTATATTATATTTTCTCATTTTTCGATGAGTAATTCACGTATTAAAAGAATTAGGATATAACTGATGCTATCACCATTTTACTACAGAAAGCAACATGCATAGGTATTTCTAAGGGGACGTGAGAGTATGAGTTCGAGAAAACTACCATAAATTTGCCATTTTTATGAAGAAAATGTTGAAAATTTACAAAACTATATACAATATAGACATTTTGGGGGAAAAGGGTAGGCGGGTCTACCCTCCTTTTTTTCGTAGACGGCTAACCCTAGAAGACATATCGATTAATTATTTGGGTGTTGTAAATGCTTATATAAAAAGTGATAGGGACTAATAATTGCTCGATATGTAGCGCGAAAGAAGCAAAAAAATCAACATAATAGGTTATTTGCAAGCCCCAAAACCGACAATTTTAGGCTACTAGCCGAAAAGTTGCTTGATAGAGATTCCAAGGTATTGTAAATATTATTTGTTTTGTAAGCAGCCTCTTCATTCTTTAATACAGGACGGCTAGTTGTACATTCCTAAAGCAGTACTTTATAATCTTTTTCGGCTTTTAGTTTGATTTTTCAATGAAATTATCGATCGTTTTTAATATTAAAGCTATTATTCTTCTTTTTAGAATTACTTTTTCAGGTTGTAGCTTTATATTTCTGATTTTGAAGAGTTTCTTTTTTATCTTTATTTGATTTAATTTTACTCTGAAGATGGCTTTGGCCTTTCCGGCAAAAATATTTACCATCATTAAAAACTTGATGAAGTGACTATCCTGTCGAGAGCAGAATTGGCGTCTTGAAATATATACACGGTTAGATTCATTATCTAGTCATCATACAATTAATGAAATGAAAAATGAAATCAAAGCCTTATTAAAAAAAGAAACTAAAGCATGCGATTTCATACTCTTCATAATTTTTGAAGAGGCTTAGCATTAATCTGAGTTAAATAAACTTTTGGCATAAGATTACCACAATTCAACATACACTGATCCTAGGGTAATAGTAATTAGTACAGGGTTCAAATTATTCCGAAACCTTGCTGAACGTTCTAAAAAGTACAACGTTAAACAGATGTTTGATTATCGCATTTTATTTAAAATAAATTCACTATATTTATGAGCCCTCTATTTATACAGTTTCAAGAAACAATAGATGGGTTAAAACAAACTTTAACTAATTATTGTGTGTTAATACGATAGTAAAATCTTCTTTTGGATCAATCGATAGTCCGCTTATTTGCAAGAATTCAATATCACCAGGTCCTTCTATTGTAAAATTGTCACTTTCACCATTAACAATAACATCACTTACTTCAAATTCATAACCCCAAATCTCAACTGATTCAATCATAAGTCCCTCAAGTACAGAACCTGTTATGTCTTGATGTATAACGCTACCTGTTATCATATCTTCGTTGAATTCAAATTCAATGAGCTGATATGCTTCAGTGCCAATTGGATCCAAGGAGTCACCGTTATCCCAATACAAAGACCCAAAAGCAGTCCTTTCTCTTCCGACGGTTATGACCAACCCCAATGGTTGCTGTCTTGTGTGCTGTGTATTGTTACCAAAATATTCCTGAACTGGGAAGATACACCCGCCCCGTAAATGTAAAGGAATAGTGAAATTATCCAATGGAACTACTGTTATATCGGTACCTGTCAGCTGTTCAAATTTATAGCTATGAAAATCGTACCAAAGTTCATCAGGAAGATAGATTTCTCTTGAAATTGCGTCTTCTACTAAAATTGGTGATACAAGAAAAGCTGACCCAAGTAAAAATTGGGTATCAATAGTAAGGGCTCTACGGTCTCGAGGAAATTCATGAAAGAGGGGTCTTACAACAGTGGAACCTTTAATATGAGCTTCGTAGAAAAGGGTGTAAATGTAGGGAAGGAAGCGATATCTTATTTTCAATGCTCTCTGTGATGATATTCCTACAGTGTCTGGCCAATATCCAGGATCCTAAAAAAGAGAATTAAGTTGTGCATAAGTAAATCACAATTTAATCTTTGAATTATCAGTTAGTGGTGGACATGTTCAGTGAACGTTCAGGGGACTGCCCTGCCTCCCGAAAAATCCCTAAAATTTTACGATTTACTTATTGACCCTCATTATCCCTCAAATAAATTACCTACTTTAAAATTCTTATTACGAATCTTGCATATGTCAAAATATTTAATGTTCTGAGAAAAGAAAAGTCACTTATCAGTCATGTATTGTTTGAGATACATAAGATCCTGCCTTTTTTTTTAGTTTACAAAATATGTACCTCAAATTGTAATTCTTGAATTTTCTCAAAGTGCAGAGTTTCAATGTCGTCAAAGACAAATTATTAGCTAATTTTTTGTATAGTTATTTATTAATTCACTTTTATCAACTCAACGCCTTATTTGTATGTATGTATATTGTATATATGTACTTTTTGCCATAATCAAGTTTTTTACCACTTCTGAATGTTATATTACTTCCAATTCGTATCAGTATATGCAGTTTCGAAAACACTTATGCAATAACCCGGAGCTAAAATTTTTCTGTCGTGCATAATCCCCCTCCCAATTTTTGACAAAAACTGGACACAAGACGATATAACACACGGATGGAGCCAAGGGTCGGGGGGATACATTTGATTTTGGAAATTTTGAAAAATAGATATTAATTAGATATAAATAATATTGGAAATTACGCCTGGGTAAGTATGAGGCATCGTGATGATTTTCTTAAATAATCAGTTTTAGTGTTGTTTTTTTTTTCAGTTTAAGGTTTGGTTGTTGCATTTTTTTGGTTGTTTTTTGTATATCACCATGGCCTAATAAGCGCTTTCGTGTGAATAAATCTATCGGTCTATCTATATTAAGAAAGCTTGAGAGTAACGATAACGATGTATTTTGAGGTAAGTATTTTCGTCTTTGGCGACCTTATCCAATTGCCACCTGTAAGAGGAGCACAAATCTTTATTCAACCTTATCGATTTCTTCCAACAAAAATATTGTGGAGAGTATTTTCTTTAGTGGAGTTCTGACAACATGGTGATACGACATATGTTGATTTCTGAACACTTTCCATACTAGAGAACTCAGTTTTCAGTAGTTTATACTGTTATTGACGTAAACCTTAAAAGATGAAGATTTCAACATCAGGCAACATTGTGACACGACATTGGCTGATTTTTTGAACGTTTTACGTATTAGCCTAGAGATGTCAGTTTTCAGCACTTTCAGCTTTTATTGCCACATCCATTTAAAGATGAAGATCTCAACGATGCCTGATTCTTTTGATTTTGCCTTGGCTGAACATGTGTACGACAACCCACATCATTCCGTTTTATTCGATAACACCTTGATTATTACCCCTGTTAAAGGTCTCATGCAAGTATTCAGGGAGGCAGTTAAGATAAAAAGTACATTCACCGAAAGGTAGCTCTCAATAGAGACACTGGAGAAACTTATTTAAGCCCCATTTATAATGAACTAATTAATTCTGATCGTTTTTACTAAAAAAAAATAAAAAAAATCACATTTTGCAACCTCACCTTATCTGTGATGGTGTTTTACCTGGATAGCGTTTAGCTTTTAAAAATTCTCTGTATAAATTGAAAAATTGAATTTCATTCAGTACTTTATTTTTTTTTATTCAGTTGCCCTTTCACCGTTACATGGGAAGGGTCGTCAAATTTTAGTTGTGTTTTGTTTTAAGGTTTGAATTTTTTGTTTATAGTATCCTTGGATTTTTATTAGTAATTTTTATTTTATTATCGTACACTGAGGACGGTCAAGCGGAGGTCTTGACCGAAACATTCGTATTTTAGTCTATATTTTTCACTGGCTTGTATAATCCTCGTCACATAGCGTCATAAACAGTAAGTAACAACCGTATATGACATCATACTAAAGCTTAATAATATTATTTTGAATATTGTCTGTATTTCGTTGCTAAATTCATGATAATAAGGCCCCGTTGCACTGATTTTGAGAATCATGCTTAAAGCGTTTAACTCCAGTTAGCTTTATTTTTACAAGCAAACCAACCAAAACAACGGTTCTTAGGTTCCCTACAGTTTGGCTGGACATTTCAAGATGGTTAGATTATGACAAATGACTCGACCTTCAACACATTCCCAGATAGCATGGTACCGGAGCATATTCAGTGCATATATGTATTGATATACAGTCGATCAAACAGGTATCAAAGATTCCTTGCAACGGAGGATGTAATTAAAACGAGTTAATTGTAATAGCGGGTGAAGTGAGTTAATGAGTTACAGCCTCGTTAATTAACTTGTTTTTATTTCATCCTTGTTGCAAGCTATTTTTCTAATAAGACTGTCAAAATCCAGTTCTCAAATTCGCAATCAAGGCCGCTACGACAGCTGCAACCTAGGAAATACTAAACCAAGGTCCATAGTATTTAAGTATGTGTAGTACTGGACCTGTGCTTTGGACCTGTCCCAATTTAAGCCCTTTGTGTAAATGAAACGAAACCTAATTAGGATTCAGTCACATATTTTAGTTAATTTTGAGCCTAAAAATTGTAAAAGAAAGAACATGGGTGCATTCTCCATTTCAATATTAAAAAAAATTCATTCTTTATATAAAAAAATAGGTAAAAAGCTTTTACATTTGAGCAACAAATACTACTCAATCCATTAAGATTGAAAAATTTTGAGCTTGAAAAGAAGGCTGTGGCTTTTCCCAAAGAAGATAAAATAGATTGGCAATCCGGGTTGCAGCGGTAGCTAGCAACCTAGTAAGAGACGATCACGTCCAATACTAAAAAGGGCGATAGCCCATAACTCCTGAAAATAGTGTCAGATCAAAACATGAAGTATATTATTAGAACCACATTGTCCGAAAGCGCTATAGGAAACTTACGGTCCCTTGGCTTGAATAACGAGGAAAATCTGTTGGCTTGAAAAACAGAAAAATGGCTGCAACCACGATATTCTGCATCGACAGCATCTATGTTTTTTTCTTTTCCTCAGATAGCGGGGCACTGGAACATTGTAGAGAGCCGTTTAATGGCTCATTTTAAAGGCAATTGATACAGTTAAAAATATTTTGTAATTAAAACAATTATTTTCAAAATAAAATCAAATTTTTACGATAAACTGGATTTTTCATGTACAAGGTTGACAAATGACGTCATAATCGCAGGTTGTAGCCATGTCGTCTCTTACTATTCCAATTAAGAAAAAGCCATTGACTTTTTCCTGTATGTAATTTCATAGTATCTAGTAAAAGAAGATGAAAAATGCAATAATGTATTTAGTTTTTTTTACTTAAATTTTGACAAGGAATTACAATATTACATTACAACATTTCTAAGAATTGTTATTTTGTACTTTCAAAAATAATAGCCAAGGGAACTTTTTAACGGGGTGTCTTGAATTACTAGTTTTCCAGCTTTGTACTTCTAGGCATTTTGGTCACCTTTGCATAAGACTGATCTGATTATAAGTTTCAGTATAATGCCAGTAAATTTTTCACGAAATTATTTTGTCAGCACAGCCACATTTTTTCCCAGTTTTAATAAGGCTTAACGACAAAAACTGCTTTAGAAAGTAAAGTATTAAGTAATCATGATTTTAAATATTATACTGCATTTTAAGGTTCAAAACATACAGGACCTGTTCGTTTCTTTGAAATAACTAAACTAGGCTCGTCCAATTTATAAAATTCAAAGGAGGATCAGCACATTTATTTTTTAATCCTCAGACGATTCGAGCTTTCTACTGCTTCACTGAGCTACTCAATAACTTCAAAGGAAGCAGATGAACATTCAAGGTGTTTTAATTACAGAATTGAGCTATGTCTTTTCTAAGACTGTGAAACTTCAAAATGTGTAACTTGCTCAATTCTAAGATACACCTGTTTTTGCATAATAGAGGATTCAGAAAATGCGTAACGTAATTTACAAGAATTTTAATGTTTTTACCCCTCCCGTAATCTATCAGTCCTACTGCATCACTTTCACTGAGTGTATTTATAGGTTCTAGTCAAATTGTGCAAATGTTTAAGAAACTGGCTACACAATCAACATTTATATTAATTACATACAAGGGAAGAACTTACCTGAGGAATCGGTCGACCTTCATATGTATTGTGGTTTCTTGAGAAAGGATAGAATGCTCCCAGTTGCATCCATCTATTACACAAAGGTTCTGTTGCATTTAAGAAAAATCCGCAAATATCAGCACCCACATACGGAATTCCAAACAAATTAAATTCCAACATTCCTGCAAAAGTATTGTGAAATATACATAACAGTTGTGTCTCAACACTTAGAGAGGCACATGATAGATCTTGGGTAAATATTCTCAATCCAATAAATATGTTTCCATGCAACGCAAAATAATGATGTTTCTAAAACTGAACTTGACTGCTTAGTCTGTAAAGGGTCAATTTATTGCAGGCTATTACTGGGCTAGTAGTTTCCAGAGTAGGGGCTATCACAGTTGCAGTGATAGCTGCAATCTAGCAAAGAACCAAACACGACCCAAAGTAACCAAAAACTTAAAAAACAGTAAAAGAAACAGCTAATAGGAAAAATTACTATTTCTAACTGATTCAGGATTGGTATTTGTTGTTTCGATTGATAAAAACCTATACTATTAGCTCTATTTGTGCGGTAATGATTTCACATTATGCACGTAAAAAAATGAAAGGTCGGAAAACTACATTTCAAGAAAATTTTATTGCTAAGTCTAGATTTAAAGTTTTTGCAAAACTCCCGCTTATAAGCCTCACTTTTAAATTTGAGGCACATATTCGAATTTAGGAGCATGCAAAGGGTAACACTTAACTGGACTGTAACAGCTGCGATTGAGTAGTTTAAATTAATTCATTAAAGTTGTTTTTCAAGTCAGGAAAAAGATACCGCGTTAATACTTTAAGAGAGTTAGTTTAAGCATGTTACGAGTATACTGCACTCAAATCAGTACTGATTTCGACAGATACTTCCTTGTGGTTTGCAAAAAAGAAGGTCAATCGGGTGGAAAAAAGAAAAAAAGAGAGAAAATAGAAAAAAGCACACTGCAAGTGGAATTATGGCTAGAATAGCCACTGGAGAAGTTCGGAAAAAAAAAATACAAAGAATTGAAAACTATGTTTGCTTAATTTAGCTACTAGACCATGGGGCGGGAGAGTACTCTAAAGTAAAATAATGATCTAAGTAATAAAAATAAGGCAATATTTTAAATCGATGCCTGAGGGTCCTAGTTTAGCGGGCCCCATTTAGCAAAGTGAACTGTTTGACTGTTATGTCAATGATTCCTGACGAAAAGGACAATGGTTAATAAGGAACTAATGGAATATCTGTCTTAAGATGTTTTAGAAAATTCTTAATAAAAATATTTACCTCCAACTCGATATCGTCGATCTTTCTTTTAGGGAAAAAGGACCGAACACGCGTATTTTTCAGCACCGATTTACCAAAGCGACGCCGGATTCCAAAGAAAAACGGCAGCTATTCCAAGTTGAAAAGCTTTGGAGTGTTTGGTGCCGATTTACAAAAACGACGCTTAATTTCATCGAGATCATAAGAAAAATATTCTCAATTGTTTCCCTCTGCTCAGAAGAAAAATCAAAAGAAATGAATAATAATTAAATATTTAACAATTAAAGAAGTTCATAATGTAATAATTAAAGAATACAATATTTAATTGAAGAGTTTTATAATGAACCAAAAGAGAAATAATAAAATAAATTAAAAATAATAATAGTAAAAGAACTAAGTAATAAGTTGATACAAATCATGCAACTATTGATAAACTGCAATTGATAATTGGTACCCATGATATTTTGTTTTGGAAATTCCGAGTGAAGGGCACTGTTCTTGCATCGCTATCGTTTGCCCACTGAGCTGTTGAAATTAGTGATGAAAAAAAGCTACGTGTGTCTGGCCCTTAAGGTTGAAACACAGAAGATCAATGAATATTCATGTTCACGTTTCAAAAAAGGGGAACTCCCTAAAATAGCTTCAGGAGAGCCTTTAACTTCAGCAATTCTTATCAAACTTTTCCCTTAAGACATTTCTGTGAATTCCATTGTTTCAGTCCCACTTATGTACTCGTTTCGAGCCTGGTAATCTATTAAAAGTAAACCAGAAGGGACTATGCTGAAGCCTTTCAAAAGAACTGAATAATAATTAAATATTTAACAATTAAAGAAGTTCATAATTTAATAATTAAAGAATTCAATATTTAATTGAAGAGTTTTATAATAAACCAAAAGAGAAATAATAAAATAAATTAAAAATAATAATAGTAAAAGAACTAAGTAATAAGTTGATACAAATCATGCAACTATTGATAAACTGCAGTTGACAATTGGTACCCATGATATTTTGTTTTGGAAATTCCGAGTGAAGGGCACTGTTTTTGAACCGCTATCGTTTGTCCACTGAGCTGCTGAAATTAGTGACGAAAAAAATCTACGTGTGTCTGGCCCTTAAGGTTGAAACACAGAAGATCAATGAATATTCATGTTCACGTTTCAAAAAAGGGGAACTCCCTAAAATAGCTTCAGGAGAGCCTTTAACTTCAGCAATTTTTATCAAACTTTTCCCTTAAGACATTTCTGTGAATTCCATTGTTTCAGTCCCACTTATGTACTCGTTTCGAGCCTGGTAATCTATTAAAAGTAAACCAGAAGGGACTATGCTGAAGCCTTTCCTATAATTCTATTCAATCCAATAAATGTAATGTGTGGACAGTACAATTTCCTTGTGTAGGATTATTTCCAAAATATTTTAAACATATTCATGCTTAAGTTTCCTCTGCCCAAAAAAACTCATATGACACAAAATCTCCAGCAAGTTAAACACATTTGTCAGGTAATAAATGAATAACATGTGCTGAATATAGAGCAGCTGTAAGTTTTTTTTTCAATTCGTGGAATCGCTCAGAAGAATCAAGTTGCGACAAACTAGTTTAAGAATACAAGTTGAAGACTTGCAAAGGACACATTTTTCTTGGATACTGAAAATTTCTGACATTGCATGCGTTAATAGCTATTATAAAACGAATCTATTCCTACTTTTTGGTTTTACAAAAATATTAACTTATAAAAGCAAATCTTTTCTTATGGAAGAAAAGAGCAAATAGTGACAAAGACCACACTGCCTTTCCATCATAAACAAATAAGTAGAACAACAGGAAATTTTTATACAAGACAGTGGAACGCAACTTTAAATGAATATTTAGCCCCTATATCCAAGGGCCGTCCTCAGCAAAACAGACGAAGAGAATAAAAACACTATAAAAGAAACTTACATTAAAATTCAACTCAACCAGGACTGAGTCCTGGTTGAACTTCCTTGAAGTAATGATATTAGGGCTGTTTTAAAACTTTTTTTAAACAGTTTTAATGATTGAATTTTAATGTAAGATTCTTTTATAGTGTTCTTATTCTCTTCGTCTGTTTTGCTGAGGACGGCCCTTGGATATAGGGTCGAAATATTCATTTAAAGTTGCGTTCCACTGTCTTGTATAAAAATTTCCCTGTTGTTCTACTTATTTGTTTATGAAGAAAAGAGCCAAGTTGAAACCCAAAATGAGGAATAATTATTGCTTCGCTGATCACGTAAAATATGCCTACAGAACTAAGTCAAATAAACTGACTCGTGGTATTTCCCAGTATCTGTAGAAATTTAGAAATATAGTGCTTTACTGAAAGCTTGGCTTGCTTGGATTTCTTAGATTAGAAAATTACAATTGCATACTAAAAGTCAACGATATCATGGTCAATGAAAGATTATCAAGAGACTTGTAAAATAAATCTTAGCTTCGTGTAGACTAGTCATAGAGTTTTCTACTCCTAATAGAACATCTTGTTCCTTTTTGGGTTTATGTTTTCAGTAAAGTTCTAGTTTTTAGATATGTAGCTATGAATTCGCCCCAACATTAAGATAGCCAGTTTATTTACACATAGCCAAAAAAACTGCTATAAAATCAAGTGCCTGAGGTTCAGATAGTTTAAAAGGAAGGAGATCTTTTTGAACACAAGGAGAATACAAAAAAATAAAGATTCAAATTTTTGTAATAATGTTTGGAAAGTCCACTAAGATGTAGAAAACCACAATAAAGAATCAGTTTCGTTGAATTCTTAGGAACGGGTTGCAAGTTTTTCAACGTGCTTCTGCGTACAGTTGGAGCAGAGGTAAAAAGCCCATTCTTACCAATGATAGAACGATGCATATCTGGCCAGATAGATGCATTATCACCAAGCCAATGTCCAGCATATTTGCCTGAGCTAGGGAAAGTTGACCTTGTAATAACAAGGCTCCTACTCCCAGTTGCATCTTCAGCTGCTCTGTAATAAAATAAATTCTCCTCATACAGACTTATTTTTACCAGTAATATTTTACACATTTGGCATCTTTATAGAATCAGTGCCTTCATTATTTGCGTCTCTGAAATGAAAATATTCAGATTGGAACTTTTAAGTAAATGAAAAGTGAAAAAAAACATATTTATTTGTACTAGCTTATATGGAAATAGATGACTCAACAGCAAGTGAAGCTGATTAAAACCGTTAAAAACTATGATTTAGCATTAATTTAAAGCTTTTTCATTGCCACATAGCCAAATGAGTAGAATTTGACATTGGCAATTTTTAAGACATAATTGGCCAAACATAATGAACAAGAAAAATCTAAGATCTATAAACCCTGAAAATGAAAGAGAGCAACAACAGGAAAAAAACTTGGATGGAATAATTCTCGGAAAATAGCCTGTCAAGTCGCTGATGGGGTCTTAGGGAGGAAAGTTATGAACACAGCTAGGAATATTAATGAAAATCCATAATCCGCTTAATAGAGAGGAGGAGGGGCCTGTACAAGAATAATTTGAGTGATAAACCATTCGAATATAAAAAGAACGTAAAGGAAGTGGAGATAGCACTAAAGTATGAACTAAGGAGTTGTGAAGTGCAGTGGTGTCGCCGAGGGGGGGGGACAGTTGCCCCTCCAATAATAAAAAAAAACACATAATTTATTAAATAACTTTAAAACTGTTGCTCGTTTTAAGTGGCAAATTTGCTCTTTAATTTAGCAGTTATTTTTTTTTGTAATTAATCCGTGCTTGTTTTTTATACGAAAAAATAGGAAAACAAGAAAAATAGGGATCCATTTCACTTCATAATAGCCTATGTTCCATATAAATATTTTTCAAAATAAACTGCCTTTCAAACTTTATCATCCAAAATATGAGCCTAGCCTAGTTGATTGCAGAATTGAAAATGTTCTTTGCTTTCGGTTTCGCCATTGAAATCTATCAGTTTAACATTAGATTTTATTGTCTGAAAACTTTAAAAGTTGGAAAGGACTACAGTCTCTACAGATGCAAATAGGGCAAAAATGGAATCATTGAAGAATAAGAAGGTGATTCTGTGTACAGTCATTTTGTATACTTTTTTTTCCGGGAAATTAAATTCACTGTCAGTAAATATAATTTCTTGTATGAAAAAAAAATCATTGAAAAAGAAAATAAGACTTAGTACTTTTTATAATGATATTTGTACTATAATTAGATAGATCAAATCGTTTTTAAATTGGTCATGGAATTTGGTTGAGGGGGAGCCACTCCAGGAACCATTTAATTATTTTAATTTTTATTTCCAGTATTTAATTGAAACTCCCTTTCCACTATATGTAATTGAAATGTCTAATAAGAGCTGATAACGTCCTATTCCTTACGTTTCGGATTCACATTGGCTACTAACCCATAAATGTAGAACTGCCTTTATTTACACTACTATGCTGACGTTTCATTATTTTCGATTTTGTAAGTATTTCTTTTAACAAGCTCCAAAAAAGAATTAACATAATTGTGCTAAGAATAATTACTTAAATTAGCCGCATTTGACACAACGCCAGCGCTACTTGAATATTTGTCTCTGCATCAGCATGTTTTTCGAAGTCTCTGCTTAGAATAAAATAAAATGAATTTAAACAAAATATGTGCATTTTTCTCACAATTTAGAAATTTTGTGTTCACGTATAAGCGGTAGGAGACCGAGCTTTTCTTGTGAAGGGAATTATAGACATAAAAACGATGTTCAGTGTAACTCCTTCTGGAAATGTGTACACCCTGATTTACACAAGAAAAACGGTATATTTCTGTCGTCTTCAGTAGCTCATTGCTCACAATTTTAGTGAAAAGCCAAGCACCAACACTTATCCTTATGATTGTTTAATGTGTGTTGATTGTTTATAGTGTACTACGTAATGTTTTTAAATTCACTAAGCAGCGTGTTTGTTAAATAGTTATTTTTCTTCGCTACCGCTTGAATAGCACCTACTTCAATAGAACCCCCTCTTATCCCCAATAAAATACTGTAGCTTTTCCCTGGTGAAGCGGTGGCCAAGGATAAAATTGTCGAAGATACGGAAGATGCAGCCAGACGACATAATAGTGAAATATTGTGCTGGCATGTTAATAAACTGAGAGTGAGCAGTAAATCTGAGTAAAACATTTTGAAAATACGGTAAACCGTGATAGAGTTACAGGAAAAGATATAAAAAGGAATGAAAAAGTTTGTGACGCATTGGATGTGAAGGGAGATTTATTGTGTGAGGAAGAATTAGCGACAGTACTAAAAGGATTAAACAATAAAAAAAGGCCCCAGGAGCTGATAGTTCGGTAAATGAGTTTCTTAAATATGGTGGTTATGAGGTCAGAAATAAGTTTCTTAAGATTAAGCATATAATTTCTGAAAAAGAGGAAGTACCTAGCGATTTTAAGAAAACTCTAACTAAACCCCTCTATAAAAAAGGTGATAAGCGTGTGTTTTGTAATTATAGAGGCATTAGCCTGGTTTTTGGAAATGGCAAGTTACTTCGGATGATACTTCCTAGACTTTGAGGTGTTTTAGATAAAGGTTTAAGAGAATATCAGTGTGGTTTTAGGAAGGGTACAAGATGTGTCGACCCAATTTTCGGTCTTAGATTAACAATTGAGGAATGCCCGAGTTACCAAAAAACTTAAGTCCTCAGTTCTATAGATTATGAGCAAGAATTTAATTCGGCTGATAGAAGAGATTTAGCAAAGGTCGTACCCTTGTATAGTATACCAGACAAATGGATCAAAGTTATTAGTGCTGTGTACGAGTGTAGCGTTGCTGCGGCTATGGTAGGAAATGAGGTTAGTAACTAGTTTCGTATTGAATCACGAGTTAAGCAGGGTTACGTTCTATCACCATTCAAATGGGTAATTTTGATGGGCTTTGTCTCAAGAAGCACATCAAAGGCAGTATCAAGTGTAGATTTAAGGCTCAAAAATTAATGTTAAGAAGACAAAGGAGCTAAGTGAAGATGGAGTAAATGAGTAAGTGAAGATGAAGAGATGATGTTAGGTAACTAGAACACCGATAAAGTTGATTGCATCCCTTACCTGGGTTGGTGGATGCAGTGAAGATGACAAAACTAGAATAGCCAAGGCCCAGGGTGTTCTGTTTACAGTTTAAAAAGTTTGGAAGAATAGGGAGATAAATCAGCGAACCAACATTAGAATATTGGAAGCTACACTGATAACAGTGGTAAAGCATGGATATGAAACGAGGAAGCTCCGAAAGAAAGAGGGGAATTTATAAAATATTTCCAGTGGAATTGTCTATGGATTGTTTTGGGTACCCGCGGGACTGATCGGATTTCAAACAGAAAGCTGTACGAAAAATGTGTTTCTACCCCGATATCTAAGGCTATAATGAGAGACAGGTTGAGATGGCTGGGATATATTCTGTGGATGAAGGATGATAAATCGCCAAAGCTTACCCTTTTCGACCAACCATCTAGGACCAAACAAAAATCGGATCATACTTGACTTGGGTGGCAGGAGATCGTAAGGAAGGATTTAAGGGAAATTCAAACTTCTTGGAAGGGTGTAAATAGGGAAGCTTGAAATGGATTGAGATGCAAGAGGAGCGTGAGTACCTGTGTAGACCTAAGGTGGCTTGGGTTGCTAGCGAGTTGTAAATACTTGTAGTTTGTGCTTGGAATTTCTGTATCATAAATAAATGTTCCTTGCCCAGTTTGATGAATCTTTTTGACGCAAAAATTAAACAGGAAACTAACACAGAATGCACTAGTTCAAGTACTTATTTAATATTTTTATTTTAAATGTTGATAATTTTGTTCTTATGTCATTGAGCTTTTTTATAAGCACCGAAAAATATTAAGCAAATTTGTCAAATATAATTTGACTAACACCAATAACCTATTCAGCTAATATAAATTTTTTGAATTACTTAAATCCTAATCTTTTCGCAATAACTGTTTAGATAAAGTTTAGAACTGGAATCAGTCACAATTCAAGTTTAGATGATTAGAATTCATCAAAGGCTGGCCAATCAAACATTACTTCAGGAATAGGGGATTAATTATCATCTGCTGATTCACAATTATTAGCATCAACTTTTAGACATGTTTCAACAAATTATCCTTCGCACAAGGTAATGCAAGGACTTGAACAAGCTGAATCTCGGTGTTAGTAAGATCTCATCGACAAGAGGCCTTTATAGAGCTTTAGTATTGCAAACCTTTTTTAAAAACTACATTAAGAGTTTCTTTTTTCTTTTTCTTTATGGATGATCCAGGAATATTCCGGTTAATTTAGATTCAAATCTTTATCCTTTTTGGATATCGTAACCTCTCAGTTATTAATGAAAGAAGTACTGAAGTTCAATCCTTATTCCTTGGAATAATCATAAATAAAAATATTTAACACCTCTTCGTAATTGGACTTTGGGCCCAGCCGTAAAGGTTATGACTGTCATAATGTCGAAGAATGTTATCACCGTCACCATGAACAGCAAACATGCACAGAGTCTTATCTGACATACGACGACTACAGAGAGTTGCATTATCTTCCTCGCCACAACTTGTCCAGAGAGCAGCCTCTGAAAGCAGATCAAAACGGGTTACACACAAGAATACGCGCAACACTTATGAAAGGAAATATATATATATATATATATATATATATATATATATATATATATATATATATATATATATATATATATATATATATATATATATATATATATATATATATATATATATATATATATATATTAGTTGATAAACTTAAGAGAATGTTAGTAAAAGGAGATTTAGGAAAATAAATAGATAACTATGTAAACATTGAAGGGATTGGACGGCTGACATATACAATTTACAAATTATAGCTTCCTTCTTCTTTCTAAGGCGTGGCCTCAAACTTCATTACTGCGAGATTACGTGAAGCTCACGTAAAGAAAAATAGGATAAACCCGTGTTTTAAACTAGGGGATGTGCTAGGACTGTTCTACCTTACTAAAAAAAAAGTAAAAAAAGTACATTAAATTAGAGTTGGTGCAGCAAAGTGACTCGATGTGACATAATACGACTAAAAAGGAAGTTTCACTACCTATTGTTGTAGGTATTAACGAGCTATCAGCTTAATGTGATAAAATTGCTAGGTAAAGAGTATGGGAAGCTAAAGGGTAGGGTTTCAGAATCTACAAACATCAGAACAACAAATTTAGTTAAGCCTAATTTTTGCGGCTGAAAACTCATCTTAGTACCACTCAGCCTCAGGCCAACACTGTGGTCTCCGGATCCTCCGTGATCCCGATGTTTTGAGAGCTTAAGTCTTTAATCCTTCACTAGAAGTTCCATATCTTCTTTAAATACTTTCTTATGAACCTTTCTTATCTTATGTAAGGATGCTCTGCATTTCGTGTGGTTCAGATTGATTATAAAAAGCCCATTTTTTTTACATGTTAACCTTCAAGAGGAACTTGCAACCTAACTATCATGACATTTCTTTCATTTAGCCCTCGAAAGGGGGATCCGATAAAAATTTTGTACAGTCTATTGGTTGATAGTGGTCATTCAAACAAGAATTAAAACCAACCTTCAACAATTTCCTCGCTAAAAATCTAGAATATCTTCAATTGGCCACGCTTCAGGGTCATATAACAACCATCATTACCATGACTTTTAGCATCCCAATCTTGGTTCAAAATATCACTTCTTCAAAAAAATTAAAACTGCCAAAAATGCTTGGGTATTCTAATTTTGCATTTTCAATACAACACAATCCTTACCGTTACCATACCTTCCCTTATCTGTTTTCCCACTATCAAATTTTTTTCCTTTGTTTTTTAAGTAATGTTGATCAAACTTTCCAAACCCAATGATAAGCTACTTGGGTGGATTCCCTTATTATGTTGTATAACTGATTTATACATAAAATTTCACAAAAACAATATATATATTACCAAGCCTGAATTCTCCTGAAAAAAGGTAAGCCCACCCGATTGAAAGTAGAAATTTAACGAGGACAAGTAATTTACGTCCCCTTTTGAATAATGGCCCTCTTAAACACCTTTGGTTGAAATGTAAATAAAAGTTTGAGTAGCTTAATTAATAAATTTTATTAATAGAAAGAAGATAGAAAGAACATTATAATTTGGCAATGATCTACCGAGCCTAGAACTTATATTTTGTAAGTTAAAGTACATTTTGCTATGCGTCTAAAAATTATATTTTTACTCCACAGCCAATTTTCGCTCGACACTCCGAGTCATGTAACTTTATTTTGTTGAACTTCTACACGAAAATGAGAAGTCTCATTTCAGTGCTTTAACCACTTATATTATACTATAATATTGCCTAAAATAAAGAGTCATATGGCTTCATTACATTATTAAATTTTTTCTCAAAGCCACTTTATATAGAAAAGGTTGTTGTATAAACTTCGGAGGGGGTTCATTCGATGGATATTAGAAGCCCTAGTGCATTTTTTAAGGCTCAAAAGTGACTGAAGGGAACTAGCACCCCCCATGCCCTTTTTTCCCAAAATGCATCCGATCAAAATTATGAGATAGTCATTTTGTTCAAAATAGTAGAAAAGGTCAAAACAGCAATAAAAATGGGGATGAAAGAAGCCCCAGAGCCCGCGGGGCATGAGCAGTAAGTTATGGCAGGAATAGTTGTGTAAATTTCGGATGGTACATTCAATTTGAAATCGAACGTTCTTGTTCCCTTTTTAAGAGTTCAAAGGGCAACCGGCCCTCTACGCCTCCCCCTCCCAAAAAATCCGATCACAATTTGGGGATATCCATTTAGAACTAAAAAGTTCAATGGACAGAGACCACCTCTGCTCAATACTGGACATAATTGTGAGTTTGTCATTTGGTTCAAACTAGTCAAAAAGTCTAATAACTATGCTTCCAGGGATACGATGCCCCTCAGAGTCCCGGGACAAGGATTGTAAATTATTCAATTAGCCCATTGTTTAAATGCACGATTAATCATTAGGAAAAGAGGGAATATTTGATCCTGGGTTCATCAGAAAAGGTAAAGGGCCTGAAGTTAAAACTTTGGAGAATGTTGAGGGGTATCTTGTACTCAATCAAAAGACACCATGCGTATCCAGTTTACCAAAAAGAAGGATCTGCAATATTTTAAGAGCAGCTGAGGGCCTTAAGTTAAAACTTTCATGTGGAAAAGGGGCTGGAGGGCTGCCATTCCCCTCCCATGCCCGTTTTAGCTGTGAAACTCCAAATGGATTGACACAAAATTTTGAAATAGAAATTTGGCTCAAAATAGTCTAGGGCTCAAATAACCATGCCTATGGGGATGATAAATCCCCCTCCCCACAGCTTTCAATAGGGATGCCAAACACAATAAAATACACTGTGTTTTTGCTCGTTTTCAGAAGGACATATAATCAATATGTAAGGAACGGCTGATGGTAATAAAATGAAAATTTTTGGGGCTTTTAAGGGGGATTAAAAATCTATCAGAGGGCAACCAGCGCCCCTTTAAATAATTTCTTCCTTTAACACTGGTAAAAATTTTGAAAAAGCGGTTTTGTTCAAAGCAGACAAAACGTCTAGTAAATATGTCTTTGGGGACGCAATGCCCCCCGTAACCCCCAGGTTAATGATTGTGAATTATGCGCTTGCCCTTCATTACATGCATGAATTATCATTAGAAGAAGGGGGGATGTTTAATTTTATGTTTGTTCAAAAAGGCTAAGTGTGTTAAGGTGAAACTTTAAAGAATGTTGAGGAGCATATTAAACTAATTCAAAAGATGATGTTTATCAAAAAGAGAGAAATTGTGAAATTGTGTATCTACAATTTCTCCAGAACAGCTAAGGGTATTAAGTTTCCACTTTCAGAGCATTTTGAGTAGGATATTAAAAAGTGGTTGAAGGGCAACCAGTTCCCCTCCAATTTCCTTTTTAGCTGCCCTCTCTCCAAAGATACCTGATCAAAGTTTTTAAATAGTCATCTTGTTCAAAATAGTCTAAAAGTAAAATAACTATACCACCGGGGAGCAAGTATTGTAAGTTATATAAGCTGCCCATTGTTTCTATAAAAAATCTGTTAAAGGGAAAAGGGGAAATAGCTAGTTAAAGGGAAAAGGTCTCCGAAAAGGCTAAGCTTATGACCTTCCTGAAGCCTATTGTTGACTCCAGCAAGGGCAAGCAAGGGAGCAAGGGCAAGCTAAGCCTGGTAATTTCTGCGGGGGTGGTAGCGTTCTAAGACGCGAAGCTTGACCCTCCGTCCAAGGTAGCATGGAAAATCTGTCAGCTCACCTTAAACTGGAAAAAGGGTGTAAACATCGCTAAGCTAAACACCGAGCAAGGTGATGGGTAATGTTCTGCAGGGAGACCTTGATGAATGGCTCCCCTCGAGGAAATTATAGCAAACTTTAGACTAGCAGGCTTTAGACCAGCAGGCTTTAGACTATTACAGTTAGGGAAGGTGGCAGTATCCAAACTCTTGAAACTAAATTTGCCTTGAATAGTCTTGGAATGAACTAATAAAATTTAATTGAATATTTGATGCATAATAATTTTAATCGCTGACAGGTCATCAGTTCAAAATTTAATTTCACTGTAATTTCTATGTTTGTTTTCAATGTTGTAATAACTACAAAAGAAAACATTTACAATATAATTCGTTTTCATTAAAGCACCAATGACGCAGTAGGTTTTACATTTTTACAGTGAAAGAAGGAGGCAAAACTCAAACTCTTGTTTGTAGTGATTGTGGTTCGTTTCAAGCTTTATTTGCATATTCAATTTAAGTTTCGCTCGTTTTAAGATTTATTTGTTCAATTACATTAGTACCTATTGTATGTTTCTTTGTTATGATTGTTTATTTAATTTATGTTCGTTTTGGGTTTCATTTACGCTTAAAAAGCAAAATATTTTTCTTCGTTTTATGTTTTATTTGCATATCCAATTTAAGCTTTACTCATTTTAAGATTTATTTATTCATATATTATTACCTTTTGTATGCTATTTTACTATGATTGTTTATTTAATTTCTGTTCGTTTTCGATTTCATTTATTCTTTAATAGTAATTTCTGGTCGTTTTGAGTTTGAGTTATTGTAGGTTTCTATTTCTTCTGATCTTAATTTTAATATGGTCTTTACTTTTCTTGAAAAGCTTCTTTTTGGGAGATTTATTTTAATCAATTTTAAAAATAAACTTATAAAATTAACTTTAACAGTTTTTTTTAATCAATTTCTGTTTGTTTTTTATTGCTAAAGTTTTAAGTTCTTCAAAATTTCCTATTTCAAATAATTTTTTATTTCAAAATAAATTAACAACTTTGGCAAGAACTAATAAAATTAAACTGAATATTTGATATACTTTGTTATTATTATTATATTATATTTTTATATTTATAATTATTATATTTATATTATACTTTTTTACTATATTAATTGCTGAAAGCTCACCAGCTCAAGATTTTGTTTCACCCAGGGCCATCTAAAGCATAGACGCTTCTAGGCCCAAGCGTTTTTGCCGCTTCGTTTTTACAAGAATTTCGGGGAAATCCCCGAAACCTTGGGCATAGTGAAAACCGCAGGACCTATTAGGCCTATTGGTAAATCCTGGCCTGGTTTCATTGCAATTTTCATTTATCTTCAGTGTTGTAATAAGTACAAAAGAAAATATTTGTGATATAATTCGTTTTAGTAAAGCGCCAAATACGCAGTAGGCCTCATGCTTTTACCACTAAGGAAACGGGCAGTAGCCAAACTCTTGTTTGTAGTTAAGAATATAGGTGTCTTAAATAATTTTGGATTGAGCTAATCAAATTAACCTGAATTCCCATGACTTTTGGAATAAAATATCGTTAATAAGTTGTTGTTGTTGTTTTTTGGGGGGAGGAGGGGGGGGGGGTCGGGCCATGGAGGGAGGAACAAGGTTTAAAGGGGAGGGCCAGGGGTATAGTTTTGCCTCTGATACCAGACAAAGGCATTAAAGTGACTAGTGCTATGTACGAGAATAACACTGTTGAGGTTAGGAAGTGTGCTTGAAATGAAAAAATGAGGTTAGTAGCTGGTTTCGTATTAAATCAGGAGTTAAGCAGGAATGTTTTCTATCCTCATTTATGTGGATCATTTTGATGGAATTTGTGTTAAGGAGCACAGCAACGGTAATGAGAATACGCATAATCAAATAGGAAAGTAAAACTTTCCTGGACTTAGATTATGCTGATGATTTAAGCATCCTAGATGAAAATGCGAGCAAAATGAAGGAACTTTTAGAAGTTTTGTGAGTTCAGAGTGCAAGAATACGTTTTAAAACTAGTGTTAAGAAGAATAAGTCGCTAAGGTTCGGAATAAGTGAAGACAAATAGATGACGCTGGGTATCGAACAAATCCATCAAGTGGACAGTTTCACTTACAATGGTAGTATTATTAGCAAAGACGGCGGATACAGTGAAGATGTTAAAAGTAGAATAGCCAAGGCCCAGGGTATTTTCAATAGTTGAAAAAAGCTTGGAAGAATAAAAAGACAAGTCTGCGAACCAAAACTATAATATTGGAAGCTACAATGGTCAAGTATGGTTCTGAAGCATGGGCACTCGGTAAAACGGATAAGATTTTCTAGATTTTTTCCAGAGAAACTGTCTACGGATTGTCTTAGGTACTTGACTGACAGATCGCATCTCAAACAATAGGTGGTACACAATGCGGGGTTCCGTCCTGCTTTCTAGGGTTAGGGCATGTTTTGCAGATGAAGGATGACATATTGCCTAAGATTGTCCTTTTCGGCCAATCGTCTAGGGCTAAAAGAATATCAAGTCGTCCTCCGTTAAGGTGTGAGAATACTGTTAGGAAAGATTTGAGGGAAACGGGAACTTCCTGGTAAGGTGTAAATAGGGAGGCTTTGAATAGATTGGGATGGAGGAGGAGCGTGCGTAGTTGTGTTGCCCTCAGGTGGCTTGGTGTTTCTGTGAGTTGTTTGTAGTAGTAGCAGTAGTAAACAGGCAAAGGGTATTAACGTGACATTTTTAGAAAATATTGCAGGGGATGTAAAGCAAAATCAAAACACACTATTTGCAGGAGGTGTGTCAAAAGGACACAACGGCTACATCTAAGGAACAGTATAGGGTATTAAGCGGAAACTTTAATGGTGTGTTGGGAGGGCTGTCGAAAAAGAAACAGAAGGCAAACCTTCTCCTCTAGCTCGTTTAAATACTTCTCGTAACACTGATAGCAGAATGACCTCGAAAGTATGCAGACATTTAGTTTGTGAGAGATCAATATTCCGAGAAAAGATGAGCCATACTATCGAACTAGCAAGAAGGGGGATTACCACGAACTTATTAAGAAATAGTACCGAAAACTATAAAATCGGATGATATTTGAAAGGGCGATGGAAATTGGTCCCTGTATATGTGCAAGGTGCATATATAACCGAATAAAATGTCTACTATTTATAGAATTAACTCAAATAAAAAGAATCTCTATATAATCTTAGAAGGGCAAACGTTCATGACCAACATACTTGTTACATATGGAGGATCGTCCCATTCATTTATGGGACAATTTAGATTCCAATCAAGTTCATCCGGTCTTTGAGCTTGCCAATTCCAAGGTCTGATTTTATTTGTATCAAAATTTGCAGGTTCATTCATATCCTAAAAAAAATAAATCAAAAGAAAATAAATAAATTAGGAGATACAAGAAAATAACGAAGCGATGCAAAAATTTATTTAACATAATCCTAATTCGGTCAACTCTTTTTCGGTCTATTCGATCAGTTATTTTTGGTTGGTGTCGTCTAAATCCTAGGTAGACTGCACACAGGAAGGACTGAAAGAAGGCTATGTGTGATTATTTTGTCCAATTATTATTTTTTTTTTGAAACAATACAAAATATGAAATTAAAACTGAAAACCACGCTGTACATTATGACTACGCCCTCCCTGAGCTTCGCATTTTACGCTAAGGTTTGACAATCTAAGTGTATTTTTTTTTTTTAACTCAAAAGGAACCTTTCCAATTCGATAAAATGACAAAAATAAAAAAAAGAAAGAATTCCAAGTTCTACTATGGCATAAATTTTTTTATACGACTGTACAGAAGATAAAAATCCCACAATAATTTCTTGCTCTTTAGCATAGCTGATTCGTCAATACAACAAAACTTACATTTTGCTTATTATTAGTTAATCGGTGATTAAGCACTACATAAAATAGCTCTAAAATCTAAGCACTCTGTACAGATTTAATGATCAAGGCTGGGAGAGTTCAACCAAAAGTTTTGTTTAAATAACAAAATGATGCAATTTTTTTTAAACAGCTGCATTTTACTGTGGAATTGTTTCAAGAATCAAAAATTTTCCGATTCCAATCCAAATCCGTTTCGTGAATCCAGTGATTTGAATTTCAATATACTGTCCAATCCTTACAAAAAGTGAAGAAATGCGGTACTTACAATCCAGAGGCCATGAAAATCAATTGATTCCCTTTTCCATTTCTGAATTTCATCATACCACCATTGTTGTGCCGCTTCGTCAAGAAAATTTGGAAAAGCTGCTTTGCCAAGTGGCCAAACCTAAGAATGGATAAACATTTGTTAATTTTTTCATACTTCATTAGTATATTTAGATTTTATATCATTCGCATTTTTAATTTTAATGGGCTAATAGATGTTTTTCTTAATCCAGCAAATTAAAAGTATCGTGCGCTGAAGTGGCTGCAGACGCGTTGACCGGACAGACATATCTAAAATGGAAAACCCTATTAGTGATACCTGATGCACAACTGACAGTGTTATGATTTTTGTTTTCTTTTTCTCTTTCTTTTCTGTTTTCTCCTATATTAGGAGCCGTTCTTTCCATATTGACGACCTAGATATTCAAAATATTTTTAAAATACTCGAAAGACCTGTAAATTATTTTGCATAACATTCCATATAAGCTAAGATCTGAGGAAAGTTCTACAGCAATTTCAACCCTGACTGAACAACGTTATGCCCAGGTGGAAGGGTTTGATTATAATCAATTATAATCTTTTCAGGTTACATAATTGGAACAAAAAAAAATACCCCCTCCCACAAGCCCCAGTCAGTATCCTGTGAAATAATGTACTAACGCCAATATTAAACATACCAATTTTATAAATCTCATTCTTTCAATTTTTTTCTGTTTCACTGAAATGAAATGTTATAATAACAATAGGGTTTACATTTGGCGTTACAGTCAATATGAATGTTATAGCCGTGAAAGTGCGCTTATGCCTGTTTTAAATTTAAATAAAATAAATTGATTATAATTAAGTTCGGCGAAACAGTAAAAATAAGAACTCCAAATGACGCACCGTTGCTACCAATATAGTCTCAAGGTTATCAATACAGTTTTCTTTTTAGGTTCTAAGAATCTCTAAAAGCACTTACATAGCCAAGCATCACTGATTTATTGCCAAGTCTCTCATAGTCCTCGAAATAATCTGTTTCTTCACTAACGTACGAGGCATTGGGCCATGTGAAGTAAATATTTGCTTCTAAGGCGTCAGAATGAACTGAATAATTCTTCCTTTCCGTGTCAATAGCTGGATTTAGAATGGGAATCCACCGCAGTCCAGTGGATTTTGTCTCACCTATAAAGTCTTTGATTCCATCAAATTCAGGAGAAATTGTAAAATCAGTTTGGTTTTCCATGTGATCAATATCTAGGAACTGAACATCCTGAAACATGTAACTAGTCTTGTATTGTTGAACTTGAAATTTAGACACCAATTCAGCACCTGAGGCTTTATTATTTTCTAACCCTTTTAGGACTATCTCAAACTCTTCCTAACAAAATAAGTCTTCTTTCGCTTCCAAATTGTCACAAACCTCTTTTTTTTCAATATTGTTTCCTCTAACCCATTAACGGTTTAGTACATTCTTTTGATTCTCTGTCAATTTCTCTTTGACTGGTACAAGTTCAGGTTCACTAGTCCCTCCTAAACTCTTAATACACCACTATAAAATTTTACTAGTAGGTTTTCTTTCAAAATCTTCCATATCTTCGATAAGTTTATCGACGTTCTCCACTTCACGCCTCCTTGATTCACATTTCAATGATTTCTCTACTTTTCTTGCATTCCTCTTATTGTCATATGGTCGATCACTCAAGACTTATTAAACAGACCCTCCTCTTTTCTATCAAGCTTAAAAAGTTTTGAATAATGTTCCTAGCTGTATTTCTAACTGTTCTTCCTAAAACACCATCTACTATTTAAAAAATTATTTTCCTAAAAGTATTCTATCCATCTCACATTGTCAAATTTTATACTCTCAAATTTCATATTCAACTGTTCCTGTTAAGCCTCTCTCAACTTCTCATTTTACAGTTTACCAACATCACCCTTTCCCGGATGATAGTTTCCTCTCCTAAATTTTAGCTAAAAATTAACTCAAGACACAACTAGATGGTAATCTTTACATTTAACATCAAAGACAATGCTATAGCGTCACATATAGTAAAGGCCATTAGGCTTCAATGTTTTATTATTTTTTTCCCCAGAGGCACCTCATATGGAAACTACTACTACTACTACTACTACTAACAACTCACCGCAGCACCAAGCCACCTGAAGCCAACACAGCTACGCACGCTCCTCCTCCATCCCAATCTATTCCAAGCCTCCATTTTTACACCCTCCCACGAAGTTCCCATTTCCTTTCAATCTTTCTTTATGACGTCCTCCCACCCCGGACGAGAACGACCTGCTTTCTGTTTAGCCCTAGACGGAAATATATATATGGAAAGAGTGGTCATAAAAACTTCAGAGGGGGTCAATCGAATGGACATTAGAAGTTCTAGTGCCTCATTTAAAAGTCAAGAGTGGAAGGGCAACTAGCCACCCCACCCTATTTTCTCCAAATGAATCTGACAAAATTTTAAGACAGCTATTTTGTAAAAAATACTTAAAAATTCAAATAACAAAACTCCGGGGTCGACACAATCCCCCAGAGCCTGGGGCAGGTGTTGTAAGTTATGCCCGGTGAGCATATAAGGTTCTTCTGGGAGAGTTTTTAAAATAGTTCAAAGATCAGACGAGCCCGGCCTCACCCCCAAGAAATTTAACGATTTTATATTCCAAAACTTAAGGCAGCTGACCCCTGGCCCTCCCTCCATTGATGGACCCCCCCCTAAAAAACAATAACAAACAAGCTTATCAACGATATTATATTCCAAAAATTATAGGAGCTGACCCCTGGCACTCAATGGCCCGACCCCCCCCCCCCAAAAAAAAAAACAACTTATTAATGATATTTTATTCCAAAACTTAAGGGGGCTGACCCCTTGACCTCCATTGGCCTGAATTAGTAATGATAGTTTGTTCAAAAACTTAAGGGAGCTGGTCCACAGCCCTCCATGGCTCGACCCCCCCCTTCCTATAAAAAACTTATTAACGTTGTTTTATTCCGAAACCTATGGGAGCTGACCCCGGGCTTCCATGACCAGACACCCCCTACCCTCCAAAAAAGAAGCTTATTAACGCTGTTTTATTCCGAAACTTATGGGAGTTGACACCTGTCCTCCCTTGGCCCTATCCCCCACTCCACAAAATATTAACGATATTTTAACTTATGAGAATTTATCAATGGCCTACCCCCCCCCCCCCACAAAAATTTTTTAACGATGTGTAATTCCAAAACTGATGGGAGCTCACCCATAGCCCTCTATAACCCGACCCCCCTCCCCCCGAAAAATGGTTAACGATATTTTATTCAAAACTTACGGGAACTGACCCCTGGCCCTCTAAGCCCCCCCCCCTCCGATAAAAAATTTATCAACGATAATTTATTCAAAGACTTATGAGAGCTGAACCCTGGCCCTCCATGACTCGACCCCCCTCAAACAAAAATTATGAACGGTATTTTATTTCAAAACTTATGGAAGCTGACCTCTAGTAGAGGAGGGGGTCCGACTCGTGTCACCCACCCCTGCTGCCACCTACAAC
>NC_142811.1:10622317-10709296 GCF_049724085.1 Artemia sp. Qi Xiang Cuo
TGGAAGCTACAGTGATGGCAGTGGTCAAATAAGGCTATGAAGCATGGGCGCTCCGAAAAGCGGATGAAGATTTGCTAGATGTTTTCTAATGAAAGATCTTAAGCCGAACTGGCCATCCATGACAAAAAAAGCAACAGAAAGAAAAATCTCAATGAAAAAAAAACAAAAAAATGAGACTGCGGCCAGAAGTGTGTTGCTTTTTTTAGATGTTTTCCAGAAAAATTGCCTACGGATTGTTCTGAGTACGCGGCTTACTGACCGTATTTCAATCAGTAGGCTGTACGAAAAGTGTGGTTCAATCCCGCTTACTAGGGCTATATTGAGAAAAAGGTTGAGATGGCTAGGGCACGTTGTGCGGATGAAGGATGACAGATTGCCAAAAATTGTTCTTTTCGGCTAACCGTCTAGGGTTAAACGGAAAAGATATCGTCCACGGATGGGGAGGGAGGATGGCATAAAGAAAGAGTAAAAGGAAATGGGAACTGGTGTAAAGAGGGAGGCTTTAAATAGATTGGAATGGAGGAGGAGCGTGCGTAGCTGTGTTGGCCTCAGGCGGACTGGTGCTGCGTTTAGTTGTTAGTAGTAGTCATTAGTTTTTACGGATTCCCCTAAGACAAAAAACCAAAAGGCGGTATCAAATTTCTACGACCAGTTTTGAGATAAGGGACTGAGGTTAGGTGACAGTGATTATTGGTAAGTAATCTGCATGGCGGTGCAGGTTATTGCTTCCTGCATGAGTCACCAGCAGCCTGCATTTTCCAGAGGCTAGCTAATTTGCAGATTCTTTAAAGACGATTCGTAATCTCTTGAACAAGATAGAATATTAACAGGATAGAAAGATATTAAATGTACAGCTAGGGAGTGAAACAATCCAATTTAAAGAAGAAATAAAATTAAGATTGCGAAAAAGACATTTATCTGACAGGGGGCCTAACAGCATCATACCCAATATGATATCATCTTTTATGTGAAGATACAGTTTTCTTCAAAAACTGCATTCTATTTTTATAACCATATTGCCTTACTTACAAAAAGCACGTAGATATAAGATTTTTCTTTCAAAAGAGCCCTTAATAACTCTAAAAGATGTTCCAACTCCCACTCTTGTGTCGGTGTAATGGAAGCAACCGGACCTACTAATTGGTGGTTCTCAGGTTCAATCCCGCACGCTGCAAGGGATATGATAATCAAAAAAAAGAAGGAAGAACAAAAAAAGATTTTCTAGTGCCCTGCTAGCAGTGAGGAAAAACAAACAAGAAAAAGGAGGACACATCCGTGCTGAATACGAAAAAACTGAACTTTCCTTGTTATTCAAGGCGGGGGACTGTAAGTTTCCTGCAAGGGGTTTTCGGCAATGTAAATTCCAATGATATGCTTTGTTTTCGATCCAACACCATTTTCAAGAGGTTTAAGGCTATTTGCCAAAAATTCACACTTTTTTAAATAGCATTTGTACTATTAAGACTAGTCGAAATTAAAGTTATCATTACTGAATCAGCTACAAATTGCAAAACTTTCTCACTACAGCTTTTTCTTAAACACGCTTTTCAATTTTTGCTTACTATGGGCCATTGTTTGTCCTTTGCTAGGTTGCAGCTTTTGCTGCAACCATGAAAGGCGTAACAGCTATTAACTTACCTTGTCCAAAACCCAAACTCGAGCCAGATTGCGCATGATCAGAGAAACGGCTTCACGGGCTGAACTGAAAAAATTGGTTCCACGTATAGCTGTTACTATGTAGGCATTCCGGTTGATAAATCGCATGAATTTTTCAAGCATCCACAAACAGCACTGGAAACAGAAATGGTGTGCATCATATGAAAAAATAAATATATAACAAATCGAAGAAGTAAAAATAGAAGAAACGAAGAAGAATATAAGAAGCAGAAAAGAAAGGAATATAAGAAAAATGTTATGTCTTCTCGAAGATTTGAAAAAAGAAGAATATAAGAAGAGGAAAAGAAAGAATATATGAAAAATGTTATATGTCTTCTCGACGATTTGAAAGAACTAAAAAATATATCAATTTTTAGGTTTTTACAGCAAATTTAGTTATATAAGAAAATATACTATGTTCAATTCCACTTGTCAACGTCACACAGGATATTATGTTAAACAATGAGTGTGCGATGCTTCTTTTTTAAGCTATTTTTTCCTGTTCTGAACAAAAAGTCCTAGACTGTTTTGGGCTATGCACTTTTGGATTTTTCTTTCCTAAGTAATTCCTTTTTCGAAGGAGAATCATTTTGCACAAAAAAGAATCGGTTGCATTAGGAGATGAAAAAAGATAAACAAAAGAATATCCAAAACAGAAGAAGAAATCATTGATGATCATTTTCAGGAAAGTATTCCTGCTAAAAAAAAAAATATTTAGATTTTTCTTTTTTTTTTTTAGCTTTAATAGTTTTGTTTATTTAGTTTCTGCTATCTTTATTTTAAAATGGGGCTAAAATATAATGCTATTTTTTCTATTTAGGACAAATCTTCAAATAATACTGAAACTAGAAGTTTCTTTGCAATGTCCTTAAGAGGATGAAGAAAAGGGTGTCGTACACAATAGGGTAAAGGACAAAACTACATCGAAATAAATACATTTGCTGTTTAAAAACATCCACTCCTAACAAAACCCTTCAGGTATTTTATGGATTTTTCAAAAACCCTCGGAGACCAAGATACTCTGTTGAAGCAAGATAAAATCAGGTTTGTTTGAGAACCATCTCCTCCCTTGGAAATATCGATTAGCGCTCTTTCTTTTTTTTCTTCTCTCTTTCAGCATTAGTGTTTTTTTTATGTGTTTACATGTAAATACATATATTTTCAATAGAAAATACTCATAGCACTTTTCTTTAATTCCTTATTATTTTTAACATGCCCTTGAAATAAGAAGCTAAATTAGAAACACAAAGCATAATAAAAAGAAGATATGGCTTCAAAAAGTATTTCAAGAAAAAAGAAGAGATTCATACACTAGCATTTTTATATATTTTTCAATATCATAACAGACAAAATGTAAGAAAAATATATGCATGAAAATGTCTTCCGTTCTTCTCTTTATACTTTTTTTCTTTCTCTTTTTTACACTTTACTTTTTTTTATTCTTTCGCCTTTTTTTCTTTTTTGTTTCCTGTCGCTTTTTTTCTATTTACTTTTTTACTTCTTTCTTTTTTTGTCATTTTCTCTCTTTTTTTACTTTTTTATTTTTTTTAATTCCTTCTCTCCTTTTTTCATTTTTCTTCTTTCTGTCTTTTCACCTTTTTAATTTTATATTTCTTTCTCTCTTTTTCTTGTCATTTTCTGCGATCCCTTTTTTTACTTTCTTCTTTCTTTTTTTTGCCACTTTTTCTCCCTTTCTCTTACATTTGATTGATTGAACAATTACTTTAATGTCTTACCTTTTATTATGCCATTTGGAATCAAGCGTTATCAAGCACGTACACCGGATTTTTTAGTGGTGGGAGAGGGCAATGGTAATATATACAAAAAAAAAAAATATTGGATGATTTGACTAAGAAGTTCCGAAAAATTCAGGACTATTTAGTATTTTAGGCGGGCCCAGTCCTTTTCATTTGGAAACACAGGTTTTACTGAAACCTAGAAAATACTTGCACATATTATCAAAAATCTTTTCAAATCGTTCCTTTTTCCTTTCAGCTTTAGTTTGACATATTCGTGGACAAACTTAGTTTTTTGGGGGCGGCGGGGGAGGTGAGAATTAATAAAATTATTGTTCCAGAAAAATTTAGTATTTCAGTCAGACCCAGCCCTGTGTACATCCCTGAACGTTGTATACATTCCTATTTTTCTCAAATTTTCTTTTCCTCTAATCAGAATCCATTTTTTTCTGCTAAATGCAGAACAAAATATTGTTACTTTTTTAAAATATTATATATATTTTTAATAGATTCATGTATCTTTTATTTTTCATCCTGTTTTCTTTATATTACATTTTTTAATTCTTTGTTTTTTACCTTGCAGCAGCAAATAAGGCAGCGAGAGATCCAATTGTCGTGGTATTTTTTCAGTTTTCTATCAAGCCACTCCAACATGGCACGTACAAACTGGATAATGGCAATGAGTAGAGATCCAAAAGCTAGTGTACCCAAATGATATCTAAAATCAAAATCATAAAGGATATATAAAGTTCTGCAACAAACCCACATTAAAAACTAATTTATTTATCTCCCTTTTCACTAGAATAGTTTTAGAATCAGCTAAAACTGACCAAAGAAACACCACAAAAAATACCTTGAAAATGAAAAGAATTACTTTGAAAGAAAGAACTGAGAAAAAACGCGATGCTTATTGTAAATTTGGAACGTTGACGTTTTCAAAATTTTCACTACCAAAGTAATGTCACACTTTTCTGACAATGAAAATACAAATAGTTCATTTCCCTCTTTCGGTGGTAAGAATAGGCTAAGAGTATGCAGCAAATGCCCAAGAGATATTTACTATGCATTTGGAAGTTACTAAAATATTCTCTGCGAAAATAATAGCCCACTTGGCCTTTATTCTTTTTGGTATAGGCCTAGGAGGGGAGCTCTTGAGAAGGAAACAAGTTAAGAAAATAATTCTTACTTTATGATATGAGGAATAATTGTAGTTTTGCATGCAGATAAGCAGTTTCTTTACTTCAGTATTTCAGTGTTTTTCTACTTTTTTGAACAAATTATAATTTTTTTTAATAGCCATTCTTCATTTTTGAAAGTCACTTAAATATTCCTGAAACAGTACGCCCTCTATATAATTTGTTTATAGAGGGCGCTAAAGCAGTTGCAGTTGCGAGTGCATCAAATTCATTAAATACAAAATGATCTACATATTCGGTTAGGTTTTCTCTTTACACGTGCAATTTGATATACTTATAGACGACGTTTTATTTAAGAAGGACGGTAGAATGTTTAATTGAAAACGCTGCATTTAGCAAATTTTCAAAATTCTAGAAGACTACTGCGAAAAATTGATAGATTTGTTAGAATAAATGGAAAAATGTTTAAATAAGTCCAGAAAAAACATAGCTGCATGCAAGATGTGTCAACTTCTATTATTTTGCATACTATGAAGTAAGAATCGTTTCCTAAAATTTTTCCCTCTCAAAAGCTCTCCTCCTTGTCAAACACTCTCTTTTGAATAACAGGAATTCCTCATAACTTCGTTTAGGCACAGAGATGAACATGAGATTTTTTTATTTTTTTAATTTATTTTATTTCATTAAAAATTAAAAAACATTGGAATTCTTTGAAAAATTTATTATATAGCTAAACTTATTTTAACCCAATACACGGTAAAACCGTCATGAGCGATGGAGTCTGGAATTGTAAATATTATTTTTTGTTATCTTTTTGTTTATCTGTTAGTATTTTTAATTTAGTCGTTTTCATTTATTTATAACAAACTTCTTTAAATATTTGACGCAACCACAAACTCTCACAGGTTTTTCTCCAGCGCAAAAGTTTTTTTTTTTTTTTTTTTTTTTTTTTTTTTTGTGAATATTTCGACTTCACCACTCATGACAAGCCCACAGATAATGACTCACTCCCTTCATTATTATGCACTTAAAAACTATAAGCTTCCCTTAAATCGGATCCATATTTGTATGACAAAAAAAGAGTTAAATATCAAACCAGAAAAAATGGGTCGGATTACGAAAATTAAATTTTATTTATATGTATTTAGCCACTCCTAATCAAGATTCAAAGATTCATAATTCAAAAACTCTTTTCATTGAAATCCTTTTCAAAGATTCAATGCATGTGGTAAGGAAGTAATGGTAAGATGAATATCTTAATTGAACACTATTTTGATTGAATTGCCATTAATTACCATTCATTTACCAGTCTAGCTATCTTTGTGGGTGTGGTGATGACACACCCACTCTTTTCATTGAAAAAAAACTCTTTTCATTGAAATCCTTTTCAAAGATTCAATGCATGTGGTAAGGAAGTAATGGTAAGATGAATATCTTAA
Organism: Artemia sp. Qi Xiang Cuo; assembly: GCF_049724085.1. Taxonomy (NCBI): domain Eukaryota; kingdom Metazoa; phylum Arthropoda; class Branchiopoda; order Anostraca; family Artemiidae; genus Artemia; species Artemia sp. Qi Xiang Cuo. The sequence goes on from NC_142811.1 coordinate 10,628,285, forward strand.
TTGAACACTATTTTGATTGAATTGCCATTAATTACCATTCATTTACCAGTCTAGCTATCTTTGTGGGTGTGGATGATGACTGAGGAGTGAAACCGATGAGGAGTGAAACGAATGACGAGAAAAAATGGCGAGAAATAATTTTTCGTGGACTTCAAGAAAGCCCTCGACTCTATCAACCATGGTTAACCATGGAAGATCCTGCGATACTATGGAGTTCCTGACAAAATAGTGGCCCTAATTGCTGCATTATATGAAACACAGAATGCTGTGTTCGGACCCAAGAAAGAAATACTGGATATTTCCATATCATGTCCGTCGTAAAACAGGGCTATGCTCTTTCTCCGTTCCTCTTTATCCTCGCCGTCAACTACATACTCCTTGATTGTACAGGGTTCGACATTCAAATTTGAGGAATCAAACAGCTAGCCGGTCTGGATTTGCTGACGAAATTGCCTTGATGGAAAGTAACAAGACTAAATTCCAAGATCTCCTCTATACTATCCGTGAAAATACTGGCCTGCTTAACCTCAAGATTAACACAGAGAAGACAAGGAGCATGGCAACAACGGATTCCCCCAAGACATAAGCAAGCAGGAAGTGCAGTTGAGGATAGGGCAAGTCAGTGAAGCTTTTAACAGACTAAAACCAGTGTAGCGATCAAAAAGTATTTTACGAAACTAAAAATGAGGCCATTTAATACTAACGTCATTTCTGCACTTCTCTACAGCAGCATGTGCAGGAGCTTAAGTCAACAACAAGAGAGACAGATTCTTGCCTTCGAAAATAACTGCCTTCGGAGGATTCTAAAAACCGACAGAAGAGATCACGTCACAAACCAGATAGTCCAATATATCTCAGGCCAGCCCATAGTTACTGACGTCATTCGGCAACGAAGGTGGCAATATCTTGGGTTACGTGATCCGTATGAAGGCCCACAGGATCAAGGATCAAGACAGATTTTAGAATGGCAACCTCAGAAAAACGGTAAGAGAGGTCGACCTAGGAACACCTTGCGTCGCAGCTATCAAAGGGACCTATCGAACATTCACATGACGATACAACCCCATTGGGAAGATTTTTGGGCGGTGGCGCACATGCGGGATGACTGGCGGCTCTTCATGGATGCCCTTGGTACCAGGACTATCGGCAAATCATCATCTGTGATGGAGTCGAGAAGCTTGTATTAAAAAAAAAGAAAAGAAAACAAAAGCATTTTCTCTCTCTTGTCTTTTTTTTCCATTCGCCCATACATATCTTTCGATTCTTATCCCGCTTCCCTTTCTATATCCTTTCTGTATATACTATATCCTTTCTGTATGACTTCCCTTTCTATATTCCCTTTCTATTTCTTCCCTTTCTTATCCCGATTCCTTTGTTATATTACTCCTATTCTCTTCTCTCTTTCAGAGCATAACTTCTTAATCTTTACGTTTTGAACTTAGAAGATTGTTGACAGAGTGAGGGAAGAAAAACAAAAAAAAAATTGAAAAAAAAAATATGAAATTACACTTTCACAAAAAAAAAACTTATAAATTAAAGAGAAAGTTGAAAGTAAAACGATATTACCTGACAGCGCGATAAAAACTATTCCATAGAGGGAACACAGGAACGTCTTGAGGCTTTCGGAATGCCCAGTACCATGAAGCAAATGCACCTACAATTAAACCACAATGTAAAATATATACAGTAGATTATTTAGTATAAAAATATAGATATAATTATTTGAGTAAATTTATATCAATTTTATATTAAGTTTAATACATTTAAATATAATATTCTATTTAAGTATCACAAAATATTTAAATGTGCTTAAATACTATAAATGTATACTTTAAAGCTCTGATAATGGAACAACATATCTTTGTGTTATTTTTCTGAAAATGTTATACTACCGAACCGATTTGTCTGTGTTTGATTTTATTATACGTTAGCAGATTAAAATAAACAAATTAATGGTAGTGTTTACTTCATCACCCATATTTTCCAAGCTTTAACCCCCCTACAAATAAAAGAAAATTCTGATCTAGTATTGACAGCCCAAGAAGCATAAAGACTATCCTTTTGTCGGGTGTACTATATTGCTTACTATATTACTATACCATGTGTAGCATGCACTGGTGAAACTCCTGTCTATGACCCCATATTTTTGCTCGGCGCACCAAGATACGTATATATAACTCATCTGTGAGCTCAGTCCTGCTCTACGCGGCTGCGACATGGTTCCTGAAATCCACCATCTTGAGCACAATAGACGCCTGCCAGACGAAACAACTCAGTCAAATCAAGGGGCTCTGATGGGACGATTTTGTGAATAATGAAAGGCTCCTCGCCCTTACTCACCAAGTCCCCCTCCCCCTCAACACAAATTGCCCAGCGAACTATCAGATGGTTTAGGCATATCCTTTGGATGCCACCAACAGCCCCCGCTAGAATTATATACTTTTACCCTGCATCCCATGGTTGGTTACGCCCGAAGGGTAGCCCTCGGACCAGATGGAAGGACAGCTTGCAGAAGTTCCTCAACGTGGCCAACATTGCTACTGTCGAAACCCACTTCATAGTAGCAGATTGGCCCACATGCAGCAGCAAAGTTCCTATGCTCCCTACGCCACATATCATGCAGCCTTAAAAAGTATCAAGTAAAGTAAGTCAAGCCTCTTCTACAGAAAACTTTACAATAACAAAATTCTTAGTTTATATAATGCAGAAGAACAATATTTAAGAAGATTTCAGGGTCGTTTCCCCTCTAACCGTCGTTTTCTCCATTATAGTTTTGTCTTATTTTCAAAGTTCTCTGCATAAACTCATATTTGGAATATTTGCGCATCGATATGTTCTGAAAAACCTGAAAATTTTTAAATATAAAAACATTTAAATTAGAGCCCCTCTCCTCCCCCTACTGATTGCGCTTATACTGTCTAACTCAGTGGCGGATCCAGGGGGAGGGCAAAAGGGGCGGCCCCCTCACGTAGTTTAAAGTAGTGTAATTTGCTTAATTAAGGCACTTTTGCGTTAAATAAACTTGCTCCTAACGCAAGTTTATTTGATCAACCTATTTTGAACCCCCCCCCTAAAAAATCCTGGATCCGCCCCTGGCCTAACTCACTGGCCGAACTTCTGTTTCTAGTAATTTATTGGGAATATTTTGAAAATGGTGACACTGGAAAAATTAACATTGGATGACATGTTATTTCTAAGAAAATGGAAGAAGGTCGACTCAAGTGAAAGCAACCCAAATCATCTATTTAATATAATTTTTCTGTAACTAATAAAGTAAGAATTTTGTTACTAATGTGTTTCCTTCAGAAGAGGCCATAAACAAGAAGGTTATATATATACCAAAATACTATATCATTAATTTAATAATGTTGTCATCATTATAACTTAATTTAATAATGTCGTTATCATTATCACTTAATGTAATAATATTAATATTTACTATATTGTAGTAGCTGCTTACGATATTACCATATATGTGGAGTTTTCTTTATATTAATTTTACCATCTACATTAGCGCTGAGAGATGTAATTCTTTTTTATATTCAGTATTTTCTTTTTTTCCACTTACTCAGGAAGGTGCATGAACCACAATTACAGTCGTGTCATATCTTTACAACATTTTTTATTTTTTTATCCTGGCATTAAAATTTTAATATGCAAATCTATTTAGCAGATGGACATTCAAATAAACATGGCGATTATTGTCGTCAGATTGATAGCAATTTCGGCACAGATGAGTGATGTGGCATTCTTTGCTCTGTTAGACCTCATTTTTTCTGTTTTCTATTACGGGTTTTTAAATACACTTAAATGGAGAAAACACTATCAACAGGGGACTAAAATTAAGTGAAGCACAAAACACAATAGAAAGAAAAATTACCAGCTAAAACGAGCTCAGCTAATGAAGTTGCAAAACACATGCTCCAGAAGAATCCGAAGAGATTGTATGCATGAAGTCCATATATTAAATTGTCACCTTCAAAGAATTTGCATTCCACACCAGGGCAGCTACGGCATGTTTCTCGAAAAACTTCGGGAAGACATATGCTATTATTCTGCAAAGATTGTTTTTAAACATTTTCAAATAGGTTAAGATAAACAGAGAGTTGTATTTTACACTTACTAACTCTTATTTTACAACTCCTTATTTTACTCTTTGATGAATGCCCTGACGAGGATAGACTGAGTAAAAAAAGTCGGAGCTCTTCCAGTGCTGTGAGATAGTTTGGAGTCTCCGCTCCATCATAAGCTCCTTTTTAGTATCCATCCCCGACAGGGAAATCCAATTTGCGCTGCATCAGGGTGGGCCTGTCACGAGTATGCTGTTATTCTGCAAAGCTTTTTAAACATTTCAAATAAATTAAGATAAAATGCAGACACTTTTATTTTACACGTTAATAACTCTTATTTTGCATAATATACATTTGAGAATTCGTTGGTAAGTCGGTCGAAGGCGGTCTTGACGCGTCCGTAATGCGGGTGCATCCAAAGATCATTTCCTTATCTTTGCACAATAATTTTGAGTTTGCGCAATAAACTATTAGGAACTTTCACTTTCCTAGGCAACACTATAGCGTTGCCTACAGTAAAGGTCATAAGTCTTCACTGTTTTATTTTTTTTCAAGAGGCACTTTATATGGAAGGTGGGGTCGTATAAATTTTGGAGGTGGCTTGGTGATGTAAAACAAAGTGGTACTCAATCATTTCCCGAAAATAGCCATTCAAAAGAACAATAGATGAAAGACGACAAAAAAAAACCACATGAAAGGCGGAGTTCGACCTCCAACGCACTATATCTAGAACCGCACTATACAGATGGTTATATTAAGCTCTGGATTAATATAATCCAGCAGTTTTTTTTGATGGGGGGGGGGGTTAATAACAAAAATAAAAAAAATATTTGAAAATGTCAAAAAGAAGCGCCCGTAAATAAGATTAGGATTTTCGAGAGGACGATAGTCCAGCCCCTAGCCCCTTTTGTTATATCCCCGCCCTGATTCTTACCCTTTGTCCACGAGAGAGGACAACACCTGAATAAGTAAATATATTGAATAAGGCAATCATATTCCTTTTATGTTTAATAGATAAAAGCCAAGAAAATACATACTCTTTTTTAGGGAGCCAAGGCATTTTTGGCTTCTCATCTATACCTTTTTTAGGTCATGTGGCAACACTGACTGGAATCTTACTAATAAGATCAAATTCAGCTGGTATTTATCGCCTGCATTAAAAGATTAGTAGTAAGACATAATTGCTAAGGACACCAAATATCAGCATTAATGCCCGACAACTTCATTTTACTTTATGTAATTAGTAAGCGTTTCCAAATCTAGAGAAAAAAACATATATTTGTAATGTTGATACAAGTTGTAATACTACAAGTTGTAAAACCAACCAACAAGCCCAGCTAGCTCATACGAAAACGCACGAGACTCCCATTTTTTTCCAAACATTGGTATATCTTTTTAATCTTCAGTAGACCTTATATCAATATTTGTCCTTCATATAAACAGTTCATAGAACCTATTCACGCGTATTTCATCATTCCAAAGCCACGTCAACCTCTCTTCAAAACCAACCAATAGCCGCAAAATATCTGTAAACTGGTATTTGATCTTCTTTGAGCTAAACAGACAAAACAAAAGCAGTAAAAAAGCACAAACTCAATGACATAACCATTTAGAAACAGCAACTTCCCAGAAACCCTTTCATAGATGATTAATTAGTTCTGATTAAAAAAAAAGCAACAAAAAAATTTAGCATATATAAAAGGATGGATGAGGTCGAAATTAACTTCTGGGTATAAAATACCATTAAAAGTTCTTGTAAAAAAAAAAAAAAATTAAAAATAACCTAGCATATATAAAAGGATGGATGAGGTCAAAATCAATTTCTGGGGCTAAACTACCATTAGAAGTGCTTGTTAAAAAAAATAATCTAGCATATATAAAAGGATGGATGAGGTCAAAATGAACTTACATAATAAACAGGGCAACATGTGGTTGAATTGTCTCTCAAAATTTTATAAGCACCCCCACTAGATGATATTCCAACTGTAACAGCAACAAAATAGGCAGCAAAACCCAATTGCAGTATATAAGGAATAATTGGGAACAGTAAAGACATTGGAATGGCTGCTACAGCTCTAAAAGAAAAAAATATTTAAAATATATTAAATAAAGAAATAACTTCTTTAATTCTCAATAATAGCATATTAAAAACATGGTAGCATCGCATTACCAATTACAAGTTAAACCCCCCTCTCACGCCCACCATTTTCCCAAACACATCTAATCAAAATTTTGAGATAGCCATTTTGCTCAACGTAGTTGAAAGGTCCGGAAATTATGTTAGAGGATGACGACCCCATCAAAGCCCTCAGGGCAAGGGTTGTAAGTTATGCCCATGGGCATATAAGGTTTTTATAGAAAGCGTTGTCGTAGAAACTCCAAAAAGCGCTCATTCGATTGGAAATTGAAGGCTAGTGAAATTTTTAAAAGTCGGAAGTGATTGGAGGGCAACTAAGCCCCCTCTCACGCCCACCATTTCCCCAAAAATACCCAATCAAAATTTGAGATAGTAACTTTCTTCAACGTAGTTGAAAATTCTGGAAATCCGGTCTTTGAGGATGACACCCCCCCAGCCCTCAGGGCAAGGGTTGTAAGTTTTGCCCTGGAGGCATATAAGGTTTCAAACAGTTCGTGGTAACGAACTGTAAGTAAGGAGCGACCCGGCTCAATGGTAACCGAAACTCTAGAAAACGGTATTTTGATCCAAATAGATACATCAAAAGAATCAGATTTTAATGCTGATTTCAAATATATAAGTCTTATCAAGTTTAATTTTACCCGTCAAAAGTTAGGCGCCTGAGAAAATTTGGCTGATATTCGAAAAAAGGAGGGCAGACCTCATAAAAGTTATAGAACCTTAATGAAAATCGCACCATCATATTCAGCGTATCAGAGAACCCTACTGTAGAGGTTTCAAGCTCCCATCTACAAAAATGTGGAATTTTGCATTTTTTGCCAGAAGAAAGATCACGGGTGCGTGTTTATTTGTTTTTTGTTTTTGTTTCCCAGGGGTGATCGTATCGACCCAGTTGTCCTAGAATATCGTGGGAGGGCTCACTGGAATGGAAATTAGAATTTCTAGCGTTCTTTTAAAGTGACCAAAAAAAATGGAGTGCAAACAGGCCCCCTCCCACGCTGATTTTTTTCCCAAAGTCACCTAATCAAAATTTTGAGACAGCCATTTTGTTCAACATGTTCGAAAATATTATAATTATGTCTTTTAGGATGACTTAATCCCCCTAAATTCCCGGGGGAGGGCTGAAACTTATGAATTTTACCCAATGTTAACATATAATATTGGTTATTTGGAAGTATACAGACGTTTTCATGGGAGATTTTTCCTGGTAGTGGGGTGGGTCGGGGTTTATGTGAGAGGATCTTTCCATGAATGAAGTTTTCATGGGGGAAGGAACATTGCTATAAAGGGGACGCCGGACTTCCCAGCATTATTTAAAAAAGATCAGAAATTTAATATAAAAAAACAAGTATTTCAACTGCAATAGCAGCAAAATCGAAACTTCAAACGAACAGAAAATATTACATATATTATTGGGTTCACCCCGTAGTCAATACCTCGCTCTTTAAGCCAAAGATTTTTTAGTACTTTCATAAGAGCTATTTATTCTAATTAACGGCCTTTATGATAAAGCGGTCATTTTTAAAGAATTGGAACAAAATTCGAACTTTTGCTTAAAGAGCAAGGTATTGACTAGGGGGCAAATCCCCTAATAAACAAATTAAAAATATATGAATATATAAGTTTGTTACGTACGTTAATTCGTAAGTTATTTATATTTATTACTAATAAAAACTTTCGTAAATAAAATTAAACAAGTTTCGAGAAAGACATTTAACTAAATAAAATTAAATTAATATGAAAATTTTGTTTTAATTATTCATTTACGTTGAGCCAAGATCAAAACCTTCATTTATTTAAAAAAGTTCAAAAATTTAATTAAAAAAAACAAGTTTTTCAAACTGAAAGTAAGGAGCGACATTAAAAATTAAAACGAACATAAATTATTCCGTATATGAAAGGGACTGTCCCCTCCTCAACGCCTCGCTCTTTACGCTAAAGTTTGACTCTGTCTCACAACTTTATTTTTTAAAACAATAAAAAACTTTAGCGTAAAGAGCGAGGCGTTGAGGAGGGGACAGTCCCTTTCATATACGTATATTTATTACTAATAAAAACGTTCGTAAATAAAATTAAATAAGTTTCGAGAAAGCCATTTAACTAAATAAAAGTAAATTAATATGAAATTTTGTTTTTAATTATTCATGTACGGTGAGCCAAGATCAAAACCTGCATTTATTCAAAAACGTTCAAAAATTAAATAAAAAAAACAAGTTTTTTAAACTGAAAGTAAGGAGCGCCATTAAAACTTAAAACGAACAGAAATTATTCCGTATATGAAAGGGACTGTCCTCTCCTCAACGCCTCGCTCTTTACGCTAAAGTTTGACTCTGTCTCACAACTTTATTTTTTAAAACAATAAAAAACTTTAGCGTAAAGAGCGAGGCGTTGAGGAGAGGACAGTCCCTTTCATATACGGAATAATTTCTGTTCGTTTTAAGTTTTAATGTCGCTCCTTACTTTCAGTTTAAAAAACTTGTTTTTTTTATTTAATTTATTGAAAGCGTTGTCGTAAAAACTTCAAAAGGGCTCATTCGATTGGAAATTGAAAGGGAATTGAAACTTTTACTAAAAAAGGGAAATTGAAACTTTTCAATTTTGGAAATTGAAAGGGAATTGAAACTTTACTGAAAAAAATACAAATGAATGTGCATTATCAGTCTAATATACATATACTGATATTTAGTAATCAAAATGTTAATATTTTTTGATTTATTAAAGTTATAAAAGTAAAAACATTTATATTTTTTCAGTAAAGTGCAAATTATGTTCTGTCCTTGGGAAGGCATAGGGGTTTTGCGCCCAACTCATGTTAATTTCTGCTCGTTTTGAGTTTGACTCGGTTATTTATTGTAATTTCTGTTCGTTTTATGTTTCATTTACTTATCGATGCTGATTTGTGGTAATATCACGCTTGGTAGATTTTTTTATTTTATTTTTGCTCATTTCTGGTTTTATGGGGTTCTTTACTTTTCTTTGAAAAACTTATTTTGTTGAAACATTTTTTAAATTAATTTCATTAAATACCTTCCTAAAAGTTTATTTTTTCTACAAATAATAACAACTACGTCTATGATTTAGATACGCTACAATGCTATATTGTTCTAACTTCAATATTGTGTGTCAAAGATAGGACAGCATTCTCCCAGATTAGACAATGCAATTCCTTTGAAAATACAATTTCTGTTATTTGAATAGAATTTCAAGTCATGGTATAAGCCTAGAGTTCGACTAGTACATAAGGAAACATGCTAAGAAAACAATTCTTACTTCATAATATGTAGATTAATCTTAGTTAACATACTTCGCAGGGGTAGAACCTTTATCTTCCCTTCTTTATTTGTATTTCCAGTTTTTCGATCAAATTTTTCAATATTTATGTCTATTCTCAAAGTCTTGAAAATCGTTTATAAAAAAACATCCAAGTGAAATTTAAATATTCATTTAGTATTATTATTTTTTGTCGCAGTTATATAATCTTTACAATTAATGATATCATGTTCATTTATATTTCATTAAATACATCCATAAGTTTCATTTTTTCTACAGATAATAATGGCTGAACCAAAGAAAAAATGTAGACAATATAATATCGAATATTTGAAACATAGCTTTATTGAGTTGCCTCTAAATGTTATATAAAGTTATATATAAATGTTTATATAATTATATAAATAATATTATATAAATAATATTATTATATTTATATAACATTAGAATATAATAATATTCTAATGTTAAGGTGTTAATATATAAATGTTTATATAAATGTTATATATTATATAAATGTTTATATAAAGTTTTCTTTATTGAGTTGCCAATGTGTCTGATTTGTCAGTAAACATTATCAAACGAAGCTATAAAGCCTTCTAGACTACAAGTACATTTGACTAAAATTCACGGTGATAAAAAAGATAAGGATTTAAGTTATTTTCGTACTCTAAAAGAAAAAATAACCTACAACCGACAGTGACAAAACTCTTTTCAACCGCAACCTCACAAGATAGCGATGGCTTGCTTGCTTCTTATAAAATCCCGCTATTGATTGCCAAATCGGGAAAACCTCATGCTATTGGTGGAGAACTAATAACACCAGCTATAAGTGAAGTAATACGTACTGTGTTATACAAGCCAGCATTTGATATTATCAAGAAAATTTCTTTGAGCAACAATACAGTGCATAGAAGAATTGATGAAATGGCTCAGGATGTTGAAGATTTATTGGGTGGTTATTTAAAAACATCTCGATTTTCTATTTAGCTTGACGAATCAACTTTGCCAGGAAACGAAGCTTTACTTTTAGCATACGTGCGGTTCATAAAGGAAGAAGAAATTTCCCAAGGATTACTATTTGCTAAAAATTTTCAAACTGACACGATGGGAGAATCGATATTTCTTGCATTAGATGAGTTTTTTAGAGAAAAGGATACCTCTGAGCAGCGTTGCCAATTCGATACAATCGTACCGTTTTTGGTACAATTTGGTACCAATTTTTTGGTACAATCAGATTTCCTGGTACATTTAGGTTTTATTTGCTCCTTTTGGACTCAAATACCTGTTCCAAGTTTTAGTTTGTTGAAAATTTTCATATCGTTATGGCAAATTTTAACCTACTGTTCCGATGGTACAAACTACTTTCTTGCGGTACAATTTTAATCAGAAAACTGGCACAGTTTATTTCAAAGCGTTGGCAATTTTCTTCTGTTTAAATTAAGATCATCTGACCACACTTTTAATGAAAATTAGGTCAGTAGACAGGCTAAGTCAATCTCTAAGCAGAAAATTCTTGCCCAATCTAATTGATGAATAATCTTTCATTTATTATGGCTAGGATTGTTTGATTGAATCTTTCTTCTATCTTGTTAAGAGTTCCTTCAAAAGGTTAGTTATCCTTCTTTTTTTTTAGCACTGAAGACGACTGGGCGGAAGTTCCTGACGAAATATCTGCTTCTGTCATTTTCGCTTCTTTTCTGTCCACTGGCTGACATTACCCTCTTTTTCTCGGCTATTTAGTTTTATAATTTTTTTCTTGTTTGTCATATTCGATCCTGCTTGTAGCCCTTTCTGTCTTTAACAGCTCAGAGAACTAATATAATTTCATTTCAGCTACTATTTCAACATTTCATAATTATGATTACCTGTACTATAACACATATTATAGTTATATATATGTATATAATATGTATATAATTACCTGTACTATAATACATATTATAGTTATATATATGTATATAATTACCTGTACTATAATACATATTATAGTTATATATATATGTATATAATTACCTGTACGTAAACATTCTGATAACAAGAGACTGAAGACAGACAGATGGCATTTTAATCCAGGCAACACAGCTATACACAAAACAAAATAATAGTCTTGATTCAGTCTCCCAAGTGAAAACATCTTTTTTAGATTTCTTGAACTTTAAAGCGTGCTCTCAACCAGTATTAATTCATTTGCTGAACTTGACCTAGTTTCTTGATGTTCATTAATTCACTGCCTGAACTTGAATTTAATTCAGTGACTTAGTTTGGAATAAATAACAGTCGACTTTTGGTGAATTGATTTGAACTTGACCTAGATTATTGATATTCATTCATTCACTGCTTGGGCTTGAATTTAATTTCAGTGACAGTTTGAAATAAGGATTAAGTTTGAAATAAATTACAGTAAATTAAATTGCGCGAAGGAGGATGCAATGTGAAATGAAAATAATTTTGGCGCGATCCGCGGTGATAGATTGTGAGCGTTTATGAACTGTTATTTTTGGATATAAGATCACCAAGGAGAACACCTTCCGTAAGCAGAGATTTTATCTGGTAATAATTTTACTCAAGCGAAGGCGGGGTAGTGGTTTGGGGTAGCCCCCTTGCATTTCCTTAGCGCATAGTACCAAGTTAATATTTATATGCTATTATTATTAATTGATAAATGGCTGCCGTGACTTCTGAAAAGTTGTACAAGACAGGGTGCAAGGTTTGCAAAGAGAGCCTCGCAACCAGAGGAACAGTTATTTGCAACACATCTGCTGGGGGTTGTGGTCGCCTCTGCCATAACCGCTGTGAAATTCTTCAGAGTATTGAGAAAGACAGTATTATAATATATCAGTGCTCTGACTGCTGGGAGAAATTTTCTGATAAACCTGCTTCCCCGCAGATCCCGCCTCCTTCAGAGACTCTTGTTGATTCACCAGTTTTAAATTTTTTCCGGCACTGTCTACAGTCAGGAATTTCGTCCGCCTCCTGTATATCTTCGTGTACAAACTTCTATTCTTATGATCATCTTGATCAAGCTAGAAGCCTCCTAACATCTCTAGTAAACCCCACGCATAAACTCCTTGCACGTCATGGCCCCTCTGCTATGCAAAGCCTGTCACAGGATATTTTAGACATCCTTATTTCTGAAGATGCAACCCCTTGCTTGCCAAATCTGATAATCGTCATGACTGCAAGTGATGCGATACCTGCGATAGATACGGATCAAAATGCTCACTTTAGCCGTGCCATTCAAACCTGGGACCGGCATCTTTTTAGCATAATTGATAAACTTGATTACGTCACGAGTAAGGTAGCAGAGACTCCTGCTTTGGTGAAAGAGTGTTGTGACGGAGTACAGAGCGATGTTTTGAGCTGTATAAATAAAGAAAAACTCAATGATAAATCCTGGCCTCCGCTGAATAACGAGTCAGAAACAGTGGGTCTTGTAGTAGATTCTCCACCACAAGATTGTGATGATCCCTTAAAGCGTGAAGCTTTTCTGAAATCGTTGGATGGAGCTGATGGTATAGTGCGGATTTCACTTTCTAAGGAATCAGGATCCCAGCAACAGAAATGGGTCATTCATACGAAAAGACAAAACGCCGAAAACTTGAAAGCCTGTTTTAATGAAAAGGTCGGTAAAACTGAGGTTCGCAAATCGAGAATTGTCGGTTTATTCTCACGAGTGGACTTCCCGATCAACCCAGAGAGTGTGTGTGCTTCTAACCATGGTATCGAAGAGATACAACGCATCGGTGTTTCGAAATCATATCGTGTATACTTCCGTTCGGCGACGGCCAAGTCTCATTATTTGCGTCATGGGATTCACATTGGCTACGAACATTTCCGGCTTACTGATTATAAGTTTTTACCGCGAATGTGCTGCAAATGCGGGTCGCTAGAGCATATATCGTCAGCCTGCTCTAGCGTGGAACGTTGTCTCAAGTGCCTTGGTAGTGGACACTCTCATTCTAGGAACAACCCTTGCCAGAATGAACCTTGTTGCTTCCATTGTGGATCTCATGAGCATACTGGATTTAGCTTTCGCTGCAAACAGTAAACCGAAAAAGTTGCAAAGAATAAAAAATTATTAGTGCAAAGATTAAATCCCTGAATCTGAATGGTTTTGGTGATAAACAACATGTATTGCAGTCTATGCTGCGCGATCTGGATATTTTGTGTCTGCAAGAGCATCATCTTCAGGACCACTCTACTAGTCTTCTTTCGAGCCTGTCGCAGCAGTTTAAGTGCTTTATATCTCCAGCAACACCTACAGGTGGACGCCCATCAGGAGGTGTGTGCATTTTTATTCGAGAGAATTTTCCAGTGTCCGGGTGTACCGTTAATTGATATGTTTGTGATGTCTAAATCCCCGGTAGTATTGTTTGTTCCATCTATTTACAGACAAATTATCATTATAATTATTTGGATTTTAATTTTAATTTTTTATGTTCAGAACAATAAAAAATTGTGGCGAAAGTTCCATGGGATTTTCATTGGTTTATTTGCGGGGATTTTAATTGCAACATTGCTATCTCTGATGTCAGCTCCTCAGCTCTTTTATCTTTGTTTTCGGTTTTTACTATAGTTTCAAAAGATGCGGATTTTAAGTATGTCCATAATTCTGGTTCTTGCTCTAATCTAGACCATGTGCTGGTCTCAAATGCAGCGTTATTACCACAGCCTGTTTATGTTGGGTTGGATATGCCTATTAGTGACCATTTTTACCTTTCTTTTCATTTAAATATTAAAATTCCATCTTTTAAAATTATCCATCGTTCTAGTCAAATTGTAAATAAAATGATCTGGGATCGGGAAAAAATGTGCAAATATCATGAAGAATCAGATGCAGTTTTAGCTAAAATAATTGTAAATTATTCTAAGGATGTTGATCAAATTGATATTGATCTATTTTACCTTGAAATTGTTCATAGTTTAAAAGTCGGGGCTAATAAAGCATTTAGAACTGATTCTATCCGTCGTGGATCTCGTGTTTTAGGTTGGAACCTTAACCCGATTTTAAAGCAAAGCCAAAAGAATGCATCTCAAGCTTGTTACCTTTGGAATTGCGCGGGAAAACCGCAATCTGGACTATTTTATGATGGTATGAAATTAACTAAACGTGATTTTCGGGCCGAGTTGCGTTTGCATAATGAAATTATAAAAGATGAAATTGGTTCAAGGATTACTAGTGATAAGAATGAGCTTTGGAGTTTGGTCAATTCTAGACGTCGTAATAATAATTGTTCACCAGATTCTTAATAGTTTTCTGGAACTAGATGACTGGATAACTCATTATAATCAAGTTTTTTCATCTGGTAATGCGGCAGCTTAATCACGGCTTGACTCTTTACTATCGGAAGAAATTTCAAAGCCCCGCCCAAATAGTAAAATATCTGTTTCTGTTGATGATGTAACGGTAGCAATTAAAGCTCTAAAATGTAAGCATTCTTTTGATCATGATAGTATACACTCAAACCATATAAAATGGGCATCCCACAAAGCAATCCTTCTTCTTACCACTCTTTTTACTACTACACTTTCGTCTGGAGTTCTTCCAACTAGCTTTTCTTGTGCTACCATTTCACCCCTTTCAAAAAAAGAAGGGAATACGAATTGATGTTCCGATTACAGGCCGATTACTGATTCGTGCCAGATTAGCAAAGTTTTGAGTTAGTTTTATTAAAGTATTTGGAGTCTTGTAACCAAGGTCTGAATCAAATTGGGTTCCGTAAGGGTCTAAGCATGGATGTTGCTCATACCCTCCTTTCAAGAATAATATCCATTTGTAAGCAATGTGATAGAGATTACACTTGAGTTAGATTTTGCGGTGGCGTATGATTCAACTATTCATTCTTGGGCTATGACTTCGCTTCTGGAGAATAATGTCCCACTACCAGTAGTGTTGGTTTTAAAAAAGTGGTATGGCTTCTCTCGTATTCGTAATAAGTGGAATGAATCAGTTTAGTGATTATAATGTTAAGTTATGTAGGGGGCTGAGACAAGGAAGCATTATTTCTCCTTTGATTTTCAATATTACTGTTTCGGGGCTTTTTGATCAAATTCAGTTGACTTTTATTTATGGTAAAGGTTATGTTCTGTCGTGGATTGCTTATGCAGATGATTTACTCCTTTTGTGTCGATCGATTCAGTCACTTCAACAAAATGTAGATTTTTTAGCAAATGTTTTTAGTGAGCATGGACTTCGTTTTTGCCCTGAAAAGTGTCAGTTTTTAATTCTTGGTCCTAAGGCTAATGATCTCGTTAATTCAGAAATTTCTGTCCGTATTTATGATAGTATTTTAAAACCTGTGGAATCTTTTTTATATCTTGGTGTGCCTTATGGACCAACTTTAGCTCTATGCCGTGCTTCTATTTCTAAAGCAGTTAAAAGTAGAATAGCGTCTAGTTTTGGGGTAGTAATTTGTCTTCGAGATCTTCTTTCTCGGAAATCACTGGCTCGGGTATATAATACAGTCGCTTTGCCTCAAATTTTAGGTTTTTCATCGCTTCTCCCGTTTTTTAGAATTAGTAATATTTCGCATGTAAAAAACACATTTTTTAATTTTGCTAAGTTCCTTTGCCGCTTTTCTAAATATGAATCAAATACTGTTTTAATGAATGCATATAAAATAAAAAACCCTGTTGATGTTTTGGAGAAAAAGCAAAAGAATTTTTTATCCAAATTAAATGTTTTTTCTCATAATTTATATAGAGCTGCGCACGAAGCTTAATTTATTTTATTTGATTTAATTTTTGAATGAAGTATTAATTTGTGAAGTGTTAATTTATTATCTATTGAATGAAGTGTTAATTTGTGTGGTAATTTTGATTGAAGGCCTTTGCGTATTTGTTGTTATATAGTTTAAAATAATTTTATGGCCTGTTGATTATTTTTTTTTATAGCGGTTATTATTTTTATTTATTTCTTTTTTACTCTTCGTATTCGGAGGAAATAAAAAGTTTGAATTGAATTGAATCCATCCAAACCAGTTTCTGCCAGCCTCTTTGCGCTTTTTGTACTGTGAAAATTGGAAGTCCTCGTAAAATAGGTCAGCAATATATGTAAGATATCGGTAAAATACGTAAAATACCGGTAAAATACGTAAACAGGTAAATTACGTAAAATACATAAAATACCAATTTTACGGCGGTCCGTAAAATTGCGGTGAAATACTAAAATTCCCAATTTTACTAGTTACAACATTACACAGAGGTAATGTTAATATCACAAAAATAATGAGTGAAAGCTTTAGTTTATAATAAACCCCTTTAGCCTGTTATCTTATCATACATTAGCCTATTATTATCCCTTTAGCTTTAGCTTATTGGCTGTATCCCTTTAGCCAAAGCTTCTTTTGCTTGTACTTTTTTTGTTAGATCATTCGTTGTCAAGTAGCCATTTAACAGTTTCATCGTCAATTAAGGCGCGAGTCTCTTTTATATGCAATTTGTACCGATGGATGTTCTCCCCCAGACACTTAGAGAAAAGGATAGTGTCTATCTATATGACAGATGGAGGTATTGGGGATATCCATACCTTAGATTGAAAATAAGATAGGAATCTATAAATACTAATTGTCAGAAGCCCAGATGAATCAAACTTGTTTAAGAGTAAAAAATAGAAAACACACTCAGAAAAAGGTCAACAGCGTGAGAAGAAAACAAATTAACAGAAGGTCAAACCGAAGGTCACCTAATAGAAGAATAAAAGATCTAATTCCGAATAACAAGCCCAGATGGACCGAATTTGCTTTCAGGTCAATAAAAAAAAAGGACAGAGTAAAAAAAAAACACAAAGGGATATAATAAGAAAAAAAATCCACATCTTATATTTAAAACGAAACGAAAATTTTTAAAACATGTAAAACTTTTAATAATACAAAGAAAGTTGAAAAAAGGTATAAAAAAAACTAATAAAAGGCTAAATATTTTGGCTTCAGATTCAGAAGCCATTATCAACATGAGAAAAGGGGAAGGGGGGGGGGACTTGTTTAAGGAAATTAGCACATACATAAAAAGATGAAAAAACATACAAACACTATAAAAAGACGAAAAACGAAAGAAACCAACAATTCATATTGTTGATATTGTTTGTTTTATTGTTTTTAAAGAAGTCTAAATTTTTATTTTAATTACACTTGATTTTAATTTTAATTTTTTTTTGTTTAATTCTACTTTATTGATTTTTTATTTTATATTTTTATCATTTTATTTTTATATTTTATTTTATATTTATCTCATTTTTATTTTACTTAATTTTTAATTAAACAAAAAAAAAAATTATCGTGTAAAAAACGTTAACAACAAGACAATTTTGGTTTACTTTGCTATCCTCCACCAAGGAGAATAATGAGGCTTTATACTGGGGATTAACCTTGATTTACTTCCCATTCCGTTTCACCAACCTCATCCTCCTCCCAATAAGGGTTCAAGATAGGGATCTTTTGAATACAACAAGTGGCGTTTAGTGGTGGTAATTTTCAACATTTACTTATAGCGGTGGTCAGGCTACAACAGCAGGTTATCGCCTTTTTACTATTTGTACTTACTTGCTTCCGTGAGCAATCAAAGCAACGGCGAGGTTAATCCTATTTCTCAAGAAGATCATCATCAACAGGAAGATGACAAAAACAATGGCAATAACCACCATGAAAAACATCCAAGTTCCACTCAGTTCGAGGTAGTAGCTGAAGTTAGTTGTAAACTGAACAGCAAAAGGGGACAGGTTACTCTCTGGTATCTTCTTCAAAATCTGATATTGAATATACGAATAGTAAAAGGCTAAAAAATAAAGATTCCGTTGAAAAATCGTTTTCACAGTTTTCTTCATTGAAAGACAAAGAAGAAAAGTTTGAATGAAAAGTACGGTTTAAATAAATTTTCAGCCCAAGTCTAAAGAGAGGAAATTCGGCGTCAACGTAGTGGTTTATCTAATTTCGTAGCCAAACGTAAAGAGTAAAAGCAACAGCGTCACGAAACAGGTAGCTTGACGTAGAAACAATTTCAACATCAAAGGACTGAATTGCGAAAAAGCTTTATGGATAACCGATACGTTTGTCAAAATATATGAGAATACTCGGCCTTCACAAGGATAGTTAGTAATATTTTTTAATCGTGGGTAAGCAGTCAGCTAGGGAATTGAAGTCAATTTATCGTCTTTTGTCAAAATTTCCCCTTACACTCACTTTTGAGGACTTCCCAAAGAAGGGACGCAACAAATCTTAAAGGGAGCTATTACCCTTAACGTAGGCAGGCTGAACAATCAGGCAACCCGGCGAGAAACCCGATTAGAGTAAAGCTTGGGATCTTCATGGTCCAAAGTGTCAGAAGGTAGTTGTAAAATATGATCAGACTTGATTACTTTATCTTCTGATATATATATATATATATATATATATATATATATATATATATATATATATATATATATATATATATATAATCTTAAAATTTCGAAAGCAGACATTAGCCAAACATTACTTTAAACATCCTTAACATCCAAACATCCTTAAACCGTACTTTGGGAGATCCCCAGGTTGTTTATATCTCATTGTTTTTCGTTTTAGATATTTAGTGTTTTTCCTACTAACTGTTGGCAGACATGTAGAACTATACATTGCAAAATATAATATTAGAAGTTTAAAACCCTATATAAAAAAAAACGCGGACATAGTAAATTTAGAATAGTGATGACAAGGAGCAAATAATAACATTCAGCTTCATCAACCGAGAACGAAACGGAATATAAAGTATTTTACGATTTTATGGGAGGTCAAAAATCCATATAGCTGTAGGGATGTTAAGGGACAGTAATTACAAACCAAATAATATTTCATAATTGGAGAGAGGCTTCTAATTCAGGTTTTAGAGAAGTGACTACACTTTTTTTCGTTTTAAACGTCACCAAGGGGGCCATCGTAGTAATTGTTAAACTCTTTACCTAAATCTTAAACCAAATTATAAGAGCCCGGAACCCAATTCAGAGACAGCCAATTGACTCAACATTGTCAGCAGGACTTTCACCTCTACTATCACACTCCATGCGTCAACTATCCTGTAAAAAAAATGTACTCCTTTTTTTAAGCATCACCTCTGCCTTTCCCAAAATTCTGGATCCGCAACTTGGTAGTATCAAATGTGCATAACCAGACGTTCCTTTTTATTAGTTTAATTGTCTATGCTACAATTTTAAACAGACTAATTTGAACTCTTGCGCTCGCTCATTCTAGCCCAGTTGATTGTGCAATAGCTTAATAATCTTTCGTTTTACAAGAATGAGATATCAAATCTTGCAGTTAGTAACTTTTTTAGTATTTTTTGTTTCCGCTTTTAAAGATCTGATTATGTCTAAAAAATGAACTAAATGCCGAAGATCAGTTTGTGTCGTAGGAAAGACATTATTTATACGGTATGTATTTTCATTTCTTAGCAGGCACTGCACATTACATTTCCTAGCATTAAAAATTTAAAAAACCAAAAAAATAAAAAAAAGAAGCAAAAATGACAATTTGACATTGAAAATACAGAGTTGGCCATCACAAATGAGATTAATTTCTTTTACGAGAGGAAAAGCTACCAATATTTACTTTACAAATTATAGAACAAAATAAAATTATTTTTTTCAAAAACATCTGAAAAAAACATTTAAATTTAAAATGAGCAACAATTAACCTAAGCAGAAGGGACTTCGTTTGACCACTCCCCACCCAAAAAATTCAGCTGCTTGCTTCCGGTTTACGCGTACTAAAATATAAAAGACGCCAAATATAATTATATAAGGAGGGCATAAGAGGTCGCAACAAAGCCAGTTTATTAGAGGATCTAGAATCTGGAGCTGGCGTTGCTGGGGCTCAAATAGCTGCCAAAATCAAATCAAGTTTAGCTTTATTTCAGATTTCATACGCTTTTTTTCTACTGTGATGGTGTAATTAACCAAAATTGGAACGCCAACGTTCCCAGTGGTATCCTAATAATGACACTAATGTACGACAAAGCCTACTAGTTATATGAAGTAAATTCATTAACATATTATTAGTGCCACCTAACTTCTTGAAAAAGCGGCTATTTGCACTCTTAAAGAAGCCGCCAGAAAACATTCAAAGCTGAAAGATATTCAAGCGGAAGCGCAGATGAAACAGATTCACGATTAATAATACCTTCCATGATAATTGAATGCAAACCAAGTCTTTGGTCTGTGGGGAAATTTTCCGAGAGGGGGAGCAATGCGCCTAGAATCCGGAATGCAGGCCAAATCTTTTCAGCTGGTGCCATCCAAATCCAGGAAAAGTTACAATATGGATTCTTTTGTGCCTTTGTCGTCCGTTCTCTTAACCAACTATAATCATCATGTTTGTTTATATTACTTGTATAAAAAAAAGGCATCTAGTCTAGCTTCGGCCATGACTAAGATTTTTTTTTAATAGATGATTTAGATTCTGCAAATTTTACTAATACTGACACAAAAGGCCAATTAATAAAAATTTACTTCCGTTACTTTATAATCAACTTAAGTCAATAAATAAACGTTATTAATTGTGTCTGAATTTAGCCTTGAATGTGATAACACCTTTTTTAGATTTCATCAACTTGAAACTCGGTAGGATCCTAAATTTATTCAGTGACCGGAGTTAATTGTTTGACCATTCGTTCCTAACATTTTATATGGATTAAAAATGTTGTAATCTACTGACCTAGTTTATGGACATTTATTTACACTTTACAAAAATAGATTTGTGCTGATTTCAATTTTGCGTAACCATAACTGACAAGCAGAAAAGGGGCAGTAAACCCGTGGCAAGCGCCGTTGTACCTGCCGGGAGAGTCTCCCTTAAACTGCGGGGATAAGGTAACGGGGGCTGACGCTTCCTTTGTCTTTTGGGGTGATAGCTGGATCAGTAATGACGGAAAATACCGTGGTTTTAAGTTCGGTGTTGAACTTTATACAGAGGCATGTGGAAAAGAAAACGAATAAGGAGATTGTTATCAGGCAGTCGAAGTTTTTCTCAAAGGAAGCTCTGCAAGAGGCTATTGATATATGTAAAACAGTACTCGACAAAGACAATAATCAGAGTCGTAAGGGCTCTCACCCGGCTTCTGCCTTTTCTGGCGATATTTATGAGGTTATGTCAGAAAGGTTCACAAATGAAGTTCTGACCCCTCGTTTTGTCATTCTCGACACAGCTGGCGTTCCAATCATTCCTGAGGATATGAGTACGATTGTTGCCTCACAATTCAATGATTGGAAAGCGATGCTAAGTTTTCTTGTTGAGAAGCACGAAACCTCTGCAGTACCTAGCTCAAAGAACCAGCCACCAATATGGCCTTCTCTACCCCGACCAGAAAGGAATATCCCAGTTGTTTTGTTGAATTTGCCCGCAAACTTGAGTGCCAATCCTACCAAGCAAAAGGAGTTCTTGAGGAAAATTGGACCCGCTGATAAAATAGACAGAATCGAACAACGAAGAGACAGGCTGTTTGTACATATGATAGACGAAACATCCGCAAGTGTCGTTGCCTCGGGGGCCCAAGGCGAGCAAAATATCCGTAGCAAGGTACTGCGCTCAGAATACCTCTGGACCATTTACGCTGACAAAGATTACGTCGTTTCAACTATTCCCAACCTAATTAGCGGTGTTTCCCAAGCCAAGCGCTTTGGAAATTCCTCAGTTGCCCAGCTCACGTTCGCTACTAAGATTGACTTCGATCAGGCTCTCAAGTTTGGAATCAAAGTGGAATACACCATGTTTTCTGTGTCAAAGCCCCTTACAAAGCCGCTGCAGTGCTATAAATGTCAAGGTTTTGGTCATCGTGCAAACCAGTGTCAGAAGGACACTAAATGTAGAAAATGTGCCGGTGATCATAGCTACTCCGAGTGCACCTCAAATGTGCTCAAATGTACCAACTGCGGATCCAACCATGCACGTAACAGCTTTCGGTGCCCGAACCTAAAAAATGCAGCTCGTGGTACAATTCCAGACCAAGCTGCGCCGAAGAACTTAAGTCGTAAACCGGCTCGATAAATGGCGAAGTACGTGTGTTCTGTCAAATCATAAACGGTGCTAGAGAAAAATTAGACATACTTCAAATAGTGTATGATGCTTTCGATATAATTTCCGTTCATGAGCATCTGCTTAATTAAAATAATAGCACAAGACTGATTACTTCTTCTGATCGTCAGTATTTTATCTACCCAGCTAAAAGTACTGGGGGTCGACCCTCGGGGGGCTTAATGATAGCTGTTAGAAAAAAGTATAATTGTAATCTGTTTGAGTCTAATGATGTACGTCTTGTAGTAGAATTTAGTGGTTTTATTGCTGTTTGTGTTTATATGCCTACAAATTATAGAAATGACCGATCGAGTCAGAAGTTCGCGTCTGCCTGCTCGTCATTGTCGAAACTACTTGAAAGAATAGCTCTTACCCGTAAATCTTGTGTTATTATGGGTGATTTTAATACGGACATTAATGATAATACCATTGGTCACTCACAAATGTTAAAAGCTACATTACCGCAAAATTTCTATTGTCTACAGAAAAATAGATCGTTTACCTATGTACATAATCGTGGTAGCACTTCTGATCTCGATTTCGTGTTTACTGACATGGGGGGTCTCCAGCAACAGATAGTTAATGTTTCTGACGACTTTGTTTAAAGTGACCGTTCGCATCTTAAATTTAATTTACCACTCAGTACTTACCAGATGCTACTTGATTCGCATTTAGTTAAGATAAGGGTTCCGTTCCATTTGCTCTGGCGGGTCAAATCTGACCGGCTTCTCGATTTGAATTGTTATTTGCTTGAACTGGTGCATAGTATGAAAATGGCTGCATCCGTTGCAGTTCCGTCGGAAAAAAACAAAGCTAAATACCCATAAGAGAGGCTGGTCAGATTTTCCTGGTTTGAAGGTTGAAAGGTCTCGCCATATGTTTTGGAGACAAATTTGGGTTGATTGTAAAAGACCACGTTTAGGGTCTTGGGTTTTTAAAATTATGAAGTCGAGTAAACACCAATATCAAAAGAAGGTGAAATCTTGGAAAAGAAGTCGGGTTAAGGAGCTATCGCGGGAAATGAAAATTAATCCTCGTCAGCTATGGCGAGAAGTGTCTAAACTTATCCGTTCTTCTTCGTCACCGCCCGATAGCATTGAAATAAATAGATGATTTGAGCATTTTTCTTCAATGTTTGCAGCTGATCCTCCATTGTTAGAAAGTAATTTCCAGGAAATTCTGATGCAGCATTTTGATCGACTAAACCAATACAGTAACTGGCTTACCATTACCCCGCCGTGTGCTGAATCTTTTGTTAGTCCTCTTCCTTTAAGGAAATCGCCTGGGGCAGATGGTATTCAGCCGGAACATCAGAGGTATGGTACCCATAAACTGTTTAGCCACATAGCTTTATTGTTCCAAGAAATAGTATCGCCCAAAAGTCTGTCCCACAAGGTTTGTGTCAGGGTTTCGTTACCTGTATACATAAGAAGGGGAAAGACTCTAAAGATTGTTCTTCGAACAGGCTCATCACTATTTGTTCAGTTCCAGCAAAGTTACTGGAGAAGATACTGTGCCCTATAGTGGCAGCACGAGCGGATGTGGGTGACAATCAGTTCGGTTTCCGGTCCAGTCTTGATGTTCAGAATGCACATGCAACTTTTATTTCAATTGTTGAAAAGTTTAAGAAACGAAAAACTCCATTATTTGTCTGCGCAATAGACATATCTAAGGCGTTTGATTCTGTCTTACATTCGCAAGCAGTCTTGTCACTACTAAGGGCAGGACTTGATCCCTTTGTTTGTAATTGTCTGTGGCAATGGTATCGAAAAATCTCAAGCAAGAATTCGGTCTGCCGGACAACTTTCTGGACCTATAGATATACGTAGGGGTGTTAAACAAGGCTCAGTAATCAGCCCTGTGATATTTAACAATGCAATACGTTCTGCGACAAAATTGATACAAGATTTTTTGATAGATGATGGAATTGATGCTAGTGATGGAATTGATCTACTTTTGATAAGTGCTAATTTAGAATCTTTATAGAAAGCTATTAATGCCGTGTCGTCTGCACTTGGTGATAATGGGCTAACTATAGAGCCGTCTAAGACTGAATTCGTCGTTTTGAATGACGAAACATTGCCAAATCGTGCTGTTGATGTGTGCGGGAAGACAGTTCTCCAAAAGGATAAGTTTGAGTATCTCGGACTCCGGTTTGGGAATTCTATCAAAGCTACAAAAAATCTAGTTATTGCAGCACTTAAAAGAAAAACTGCGGAAAACTTCCGGTATGCTAGGACGAACTAAAGGTCAATTTGACAAAATTACGCTCGGTTGTCTCCGTAACGCCATGTTCGTGCCATTTTTTAACCCCTTTATGGAATTGCTTTAGTAAAACCGAACGTAACCAAATTCGTTAAATTTTTTTTCGGTATTGCAAATATTTATTGGGAATTTCCAAATGTTTCAGAAACTCTTATGTTTCACAGATGTACTATGTTTTTGAGATAAGTAAGAAAATGGATGAGTTGTATACCCGTTTCAAAAGTCGAAATAGAACAATACTCGACGTACCATTGGCTAGTCTTGTGCATTAAAATCGTGTTTTTGATTTCCTTTGTTTTCTCTTTTCCGCAGTTATCGCAGTTTAATTTTGTTTTGTAGCGTTGTGTGATTTTTTCGTTATTTTTTTCTTTCGTTTTATAACTCCTTTGAGCATTTACATGTGTTTGTATGAAGGGTTGAAATAAAATTATTATTATTATTATTACTAAGAAAGCAAAAACTAATAACATGTTCCACTAGGGGTAACCCCAAAAATGCCGAGGGTAATGGCAGCATTGGGCAAACCCCTAGCTTCTAGGGCCGACCTCTCGAGCCTCTGAAGATAGAATACAAACCTCCCACATGCCACCTATCCATAGTCAGATTCTCTTCCGATTTTATTTCACGTTTTGAACATTTTAAGAGAATGTTCTTATAAAAGAAGTTTGAGCCCTTGGAATATTCTTTTGATCTTTATAAGAATTTAATCCGATTTGGTTAAGAAAATCATGGATAGGAGATGGAAAACAGCTGCATGTTCTAAACAACAATGGTTCGAATATATGACTATCACGTTATAAACAAACATATGGTTATCACGTTATTAGGGCAGGGGTGTAACCAACGTAACTGAAGTACTGTAAATGGTTTAAATCAAACCAGTTTAGTAAATGGTCAAACATAACTGGTTTTAAATCAAGCGATTTTAAGTAATTGTGTAAATCGGGGAAAACCTTTGTAAATATAAGTTTTCAAAGCCTCGTTTAGTCCTAAATTCAGACGGTTCTAATGGCAGCATGGAGATAATAAGGACGGCGCTAATGATAAAAATTTAAAGATGTACGAATGGTAACACAAAGATGGTTAGGAATAGACCATTCTGTGTTCATTCACAAATGGCAATTATGCACAAAACACTAGGCAATTCAAAACAGACCAGCTTAAATAAATTTTATTCCAAGCTCATTAGACCTTCCCTGGAAAAAATATAAAACCTCCTATCGAGAGTCTGAACATTTTTCCACTTCAAATATGTCGGTAATAATGTAAGAATACAGGGACCTTTTTCAGCTTCCGTGCCATAGACCCCCCCCCCCCCCCCCCGAACAAGAAACAGTAAAAAAATTTGCTTTTTTTTTCTTTTTTTTTAGACCAGGGCACTTCGTATCGAAGGAGTTGTCATAAAAACTTCGAAAAGGGCTCATTCGATTGAAAATAGAAAGGGCTAATGCCCTTTTTTGTAGTCGGAAGTGATTGGAGAACACCCGCAATTAAGCATTGCGCCCAGTGAGAATACTTACAGAAAACAAGGAGTCCCAAGAATGCAACGACTGAGATCCAGACCATAGTTCCAGTGATGAACCTCATAATGAATATCCATAACAGACAGGTTATCATCACGATGACAAAAGCAGACAAAATGATCCACCAAGACTCCATAAGGTCTTTACAAACTCGAGCAGCAGTCTGCAAATAGACAACATTTATTTTACATTTAATTACGTTTATTTTTGTTGAGAATTAACAAAATTAGTAATTTAATTTAATATAATAAACTTAATTTAATATTAATATAATTGACTTAATTTAAATTTAATATCATTTTATATAATAGACAATATTAATCTACTTTCTTTTCATTGGCAGGCTTAGTTTAGTAGCACCTCCAGAGGGCATTAATCTTTGGTGAACTTTGAAAAAATTTATGGTCCTATGTCAATTCTAAATTCTTGGTCAACCTTCTTAAGACCATAGGCGGGCGTACCATGTTTGACCATAGTTAATTTGTGATTTATATAATGTTAAAGAATTATTTATATAAAGTTAGAGTTATATGATGTTACAAGTTATAAACGTTTATAAAAGTTATAAAGTTAAAGCCATATAAAGTTATACAATGTTAAAGAATTATTTATATAAAGTTAAAGTTATATGATGTTATAAGTTATAAACGTTTATTAAAGTTAATAAAAGTTTATAATAGTAGTTTTTAAAAGTTATAAAGTTAATAAAAGTTATAATAATAGTTTATAAAAGTTATAAAGTTAAAGTTATATAAAGTTTATACAATGCTAAAGAATGATTTATATAATGTTAAAGAATTATTTATATATAGTTAAACTTATATTATGTTATTAATTATAAACGTTTATAAAAGTTATAATAATACGTTATAAAAGTTATAAAGTTAAAGTTATATAAAGTTGTGCAATGTTAAAGAATGATTTATTTTATGTTAAAGAATTATATAAAGTTTAAAAAATTCTTAAAACTGAGTCTTCACTAAAAAAAAAATTCCAAATATGGCTGAATAGCCGACTCAAATCATTTGAAGTATTCTTTAAACTTAAGAGTCAAAGAAAAGCGGATTCAAACACAAATTAAGTAAATAAAATATAAATTTTTTCGCAAAGTCAAAACAGGCAGGAATGTGTCTTTTTTACAATTTTCTAAGCTTTAGAAATAGGGAAAGAGCGGAGATAACAGCTTGAAAATACTTTCTCGGTGCATAACTTAGGCCCTAAGTTCATTCCCGAAAGGTTCAATGTCGTAATCCTACTACTTTCCAAAATAGCGAAAAGCCTGCCATGTAGAGTGTTCACCATATTTTTGCTAAAGAACGCATCAGTGCTGTGGTGCCGCAGTGGAATTGATCGCCGCTTGGTAATACAAGACCCCGAGTTTATCTCAGCTGAAGCAGCACACCGCAGGGCCATAAACTTCATCCTGGTGTTGAGAGTATGCCAAACCCTCTCCACAATAATCAAAACAAGAAGAAGAAGATATAAGGACACACTATACTGGTAAATAATTCACAAGAATTTCATAGATTTCGGTAGTTTTCTAAGCAAATGAATATTGAAAAAGCAAGCACGTTTGAGCTTAGATGAACGAAATTTAACATTATTTATTACTTTTTCTGACAGCATAAGATAGCAAAGACAAAGCATGCTGTTAGTACGACACTCTGGAGAAGGTTAAAACAAACAAAAGCAGATGTAGTGACGTCATACAATTTAAAGACACAAATTAAGACGATTTCTCTGAATTTCTCTATCAACCATGCCGGGATTTACCAATAGGCCCACTAGGCTCCGGCCTAGGGGCGTACAATGCCAGGGGGTGTAATAAATTATTACTGAGTGATTTTTTTCTTAGCAAAAACTGGACTGCTGTGGTTTATCGCCAAAGTGCCAGATACATTCCGCCACCGCGCTGCCTATTCACTGAAAACTGATTTTAAAACAACACAGGAATTCCGTGGCTACTTATAAACTGTCAGATGTCTCCCAAGAATGGTAGCTGAGAGTCCAGTATCACCTCTCTCTTTCATTATTTTGGCCCATCAGTTGCGTTCTGTTCAGTGCTTTTTCTATCCCCGAAAATCTCGCAAAAACCGAGCGGCGAAAACACTTGGGCCTAGAAGCATCCAAGTTCAAATCCAGCCCTGGTATAAACCGACAGACATTGCTACTATATATCCCAATTAATGGTCTAGGTTAAAAGACTCTCCGCGAGTACATAACTGGTGTCGTTTTCAGGAATAGGGCTAAAAGAAATAGATTTGGAGATATGAAATTAGTGGCAATCGTGAATTTGGAGCCCTATGTTATGGAAGCACAAAGGTTGGGACTAAGAAGTACGAATAATTACTTCTCATGGACTTGGTCTGGCACCGAAATCTGTAGTACATGATACCAGTTCACCCCTTGCGATTGGAAACACATCCACTGGGTGCGCATGAGAAGGTTTTACCGCCTGATTTTTTTTTAAGTGGAATTTCAATAACACGGAGCCAAAATCCAAGCCAGAGCCAAGTATATTTAAAATGAATAGAAACCCTTATTTCATATAAGCAAAGCAAATTATTTTCTTGAACCTTTATCTCACCCTGCTATGATAAATCAACCCCCCAAAACACGAAAAAAAGAATTAAAAGAAATAGAAACTATAAAAACAAATGCTACAGGATATTCTAAACCTTATATTCTACCCATAGTTTGGAATATAGGTAGACTACTTCAAGATCCCTTCTTTTTTTCATTCTTCTTTTCCATTTATTTGTCTTACTTTCAATTTGGCTGCTCAATTTTACATGTGGGGGAGTTTTCTGGGGGATATCATTTAGAATAGCGAGTTAAATGTTTAGATATTTGAAATATAACTTCTTTAACAAGATTTAATTCTTAAAAAGATTTAAGAAAACAAGTAAATCCTTCAAAGTGAGGCAAAAGCCCCATTGCAGCCATTGCTGCAGCATGTGCCATCACTGTCCTTTGTTCATTTTATGGTTTTACAGCATTGGATAAAATAAATTGACTCAAATTACAATGTTCACGAGATGAAACTTTTATCTTTAAATAAGAAAACGATCAAGATGGACTTCATTAAATTCAGAAAATCAGCTTTAGAGATTCCGTAAGCTGAAATTGCCCATAAGTTTTTGCACGAAAAAAAAAAAAAATAGCTCCTCAACTTTTGAATGTATCACTCCCATGGGCACAACTTGAGTCTCTAAACATTAAAGCCTTGAGAAAAGTAATATGAAAGGATTATTACAAAAAAAAAATGGAAGGAACATCACTAGTATAATCAATTGCCTAATTGTGATGGTGTATAACAGAGAAAAAGAGAGTTTACATGTCAAAACTTGTTATAAAAAAAAACCTTAGTTCTTTTTAATGGCTTGATATTTTCCACTGAAGGCTGCTGCTGACGACTCACTACAGCATGAAGCCGCCTGAGGCCAACACAGCTATGCAAGCTTCTCCTCCATCCCAGTCAATCCAAAGCCCCCTTCTTTACACCCTCCCAAGAAGTTCCAATTTCCCTTAAACCGTTCCTTACAACATCCTCCCATTGCATTTGGGGACCCCCCCACTCCCCAGGATCCGCCACTGCATTATAGCCGTAGAAAGCAATAGAACCACATTTTTCGTACAGTTTAGTGTTTGAAATACAATCAGTCAGACGGGTGTCCAAAAAAATGCCAAGAGACAATTACTCTGGAAAATATCAAACAAATCCTCCTCCTTCTTTCGGAGTGCCCACGTTTCAAATACACGTAACGTATACACGTAAATATACACGTAACGAGGCATAAAAAACCTGTCATATATTTCATGCTTTACTAAGACAGGTTCAATTTATCAATATTATGGTTCGCCTCAAGTCCCTTTTAAACACGTCACGCCATTTTCAGTAACGTTTACACGTAACTATAAGAAAATAATCTCTCTTTTTCTCTTTGAGGGCACACTAGATCTAGTATAAAAACGGAGGGAAAGTGAACATTGTTGCCCATCTACCATTATCATGAATTCAGACCAAGTGATAATTAATATTTTGGGCGTTTCAGATTCATATTTGACGACTGTAATTACTGTAGACCATGGTTCGTAGACTTATCTTGCCATTCTTGAAACAAATAAAAAGTATCGTGATTGGCTTACGAAACTATGTCAACGGCGTAAACTAATGGAATTAAAGCACACTTTTTACACGTAACTATAAGAAAGCAATCTCTCTTTTTCTCTTTGAGGGCACACTAGATCTAGTCTAAAAACAGAGGGAAAGTGAACATTGTTACCCATCTACCATTATCATAAATTCAGACAAAGTGATAATTAATATTCTGACAAAGTGATAATTAATATCTGCCACCGTTAGTGACTCATAAGTGCTAGAGTTAAGACCTCACGTCACTACATTTAAACGTTCAACCTTGCTAGAATAGTCAACCAACTCCACATATAGCATAGCATCAAAAGCCATGATTACCAGTATAGTAGCAGTTAACCACGTGGCGTCAGGGTCGTCACTCTGTTTTAAGAAGAGAATATTATTAGGTTAAGTAATTCAGTAAAAGGAAGATAGGAGGAGACAGGCGAGTGAAAGAAAGAGATCAGAGTGGTAGTTACATAGACAACAGAAGCATAAAATTGCTGGGTGTTATTGGAAAATTATCATGGTTAATTTCAGAGACGTGCAAAAATTTTCAACGGTGGCCAACGAAGGTATTTTCCAGCGAAGTGCTGAAACGCTGAAAGATGAAACTTAATTAAAAATAAAAATTTTTAATTATAATGATTTTTAAGTAAAATTTTTATTTTTTTTTCTCCAGCGAAACACGAAAGATAAAACTTAATTAAAAATAGAAATTAAGAGAGAAAAAAAGTTACTTTTGCAATACTTTCTTTTAATATATACCCTTGATTATCGGTTTTTTAGCATATATGCATGATTTATATAACAGGACAACTCAAAAGGAATGCGCCCCTACTAGGTTAATTCTAGTACGGAAACTACTGTCTAGCAGTAAAATTGCCTTCACTGTTCATTTTAATCAAAATTCGTTATTTCACAGAATTGAGATATTGTAATCAAATTTGATACTATCCTTCGAATTTGTATCTAAAATCCCTAAGAAATTATCCCCAAAGTGGCTTGGGTCAACATTATTTACAATAGCTTCTGGTCAACAGATTTGTGCCTCTGGTCAAACAGATTTAAATTTATTGCATCATTCTAATTTTAGCAAGGCCTAACATGCCCCTTTATCAATTAAATGTATCTCTGATTATATGCCCAACTGCACTTCAAGGTCAATGCTTAAGGCTTTGTGGGTTATATCCTCCAAGGAAGGACAGTTTTCTGACCTATCTAGGCATTCGTTTTGTCTTTTGTCTTGTCAGTGTTAACAGTTATTGCAGTACTGAAAGTGTTTAACATTGTGAATTTTATTTATTTGTTTGTTTATTTTTTAGCTGTTTTTTTTTTGCTTGTGTGCTAATTGTCACTTTTTTTAGACGGTTCGCTTTTATAAGAATTTTCTTTTTCTTAAAGTTTTTTTTCCGTTGAAAAAGACTCCCGGACGTAAAGCCGAAATATTCAACTATTTTGTTATTTAAAGCTTTGTTGTTTTTCTTTTTTTGTGCTTTTGTTCCACTGCTTTATCTAAATTAAACCCGTTGTTTTATCTTTTAAATTATTATAGCTTTATAGAGCTTGCTTGCGTATTAGCATAGCGAATGGCAACTAATCTTCCCTCCATCTACTGATGTACGCAACGAACTCAATCAAGTCCTTTCAAGCCAAAAACCACCAAGTGTTTCAGCTGGATTTATTCAATTTCATCCCTTATAAAAACTTACGTTTCTACGTAATAGAACTTATCTATTTATCTATTTTTCGTCCACAAACAATCCTAGTTATTTTCAGGGGGGGGGGTCAAATACGTATCCAAGGAAGCGATTGATTTTGTGCGTCTGTCAATAAATAAAAAAAGAAAGTATTTATCTATTTTGCGGCCAAAAACAATCCTAGTTATTTTTAGGGGAGGGGGGGGGTCAAATACGTATTCATGGAAGCGATTGATTTTGTGCGTCCGTCAATAAATGAAAAAATAAATATATTTTTTTATTCTCAGAGGCAATATATAGTTAAGCTTTACTAAGTCGATTTAGAGGTTCGTTAGAACTGTGAAAAAAGGTAATATATCTTGTGCAAGTCAGTTTTTTTTTCGGCAAGTTTTAGGAATTACCTAGTAGAACTTAGGTTTGTCTTGGTACAGGGAATAAAACAAGCAAGGTTTCTATACATCTAGTCGTAAAATCCAACACTATCGGAAAGCTATATATACAGATCTTTGATAGTTTTAGTTGTTTCGCTATCTTAGATCTTTTGCTCAGTAGCATTCTACTACAACTAATCGCTAATTCTAAACAAGTAAAGAGCTAATCCTAGCAATTCTTTCTTACGTAGATAGATAATCTTATCTTACGTATAAAACTTACGTTTTTGGCCCCCAAAAAGGATCCAAGCTTTTAAATGACAAAAGATGTCTCCATTAAAGATATCAAATATCCATAAATGCCTTTTTCATTGTCCTTGTTTGCTTCATGAATCAAATGCAATATTGACGAAGACCGCACTGCCTTTCCATATCAAACAAACACAACTTAAAAACAATAGGGAAATTTTTTCCAAGAGATTGCAATTTAAATCGGTGAATATTTCGGCCCTATGTCCAAGGGCCGTCTTCAGCACAACATCAAAGAAAAAATATATATAAAAACAAAATTACATTAAAATACGAAGTTTAAAACTAAAAATACTTTTAAAAAACGCTTTCAAAAAACCTTTAAAACAAAATATTTTATTAAACCAATTGACAATAGTATTGAACCCGCTACAAAAAGGCCTTTAAGACTAGCTGCTAAAAAAGCAAGATTAGCTTTGAAAACTTGCAGTTAATAATTTCATTTTATTTCGTTTGAATGAATTCATCCTCTCTCATCATTTTATTTATCAGTCCTGGATGAACTTCGTTGAAGTAAGGATACTGGGGCTGTTTTAAATGTTTTTTAAAAGAGTTTTTTAAAAGCTTTTTTAGTTTTAAAATTCGCATTTTAATGCAAGTTTGTTTATATATATATTTTTTCTTTAATGTTGTGCTGAAGACGGCCCTTGGACATAGGGCCGAAATATTCACCGATTTAAATTGCACTCTCTTGGAAAAAATTTCCCTATTGTTTTTAAGTTGTGTTTGTTTGATGAATCAAATGCACTGGATTTTACAAGTCTTTTTCTAAATTTCCTAAATAAGTAAAGAGGTGTCGGAAACTTTACATTCATTTTAGAGTCTTTACACGTACACAAAGTTAGTTTTTATTCCCTTTACCAATATAAACCAAAGTTCTACTAGATAATTCTTAAAACTTGCCAAAAAAACGGACTTGCACAAGATATATTACCTTTTTTCACAGTTCTAACGAACCTCTAAATCGACTTAGTAAAGCTTAACTATATATTGATTCTGAGAATAAAAAATATAATGTCAGGGCGCCTGACATCATATGTCATAAGGCATTTTCTTTATTATTGTTTGCATCAGAAATCATTTGCCATGGTTTTCCAAGTATTTTTCTATATTTCCTACACAATTTAAGAACTATTGGAGACTGTACATTTATCAATGCATTTCAATGTTTTTATATACACAATAAATCACCTGATTCGTTATGTCGATATACCTAAATTCTACTACATCGTTCTTAGAACTTGTTGGAAAAACCGGACATACGCATAGCAGATTTCAATTTTTTTTCTAACAAACCTGCAAATCGACTTAGAAGAGCTTGGCTATATATTGACATTTGTAATAACAAAAATCGACTTAAGCAGAATCGACTTAGTAGAAGATCGACTTAAGCATATCGACTTAGAAGAGCTTAGCTATATTTTGACATTTGTAATAACAAAAATCGACTTAAGCAGAATCGACTTAGTAGAAGATCGACTTAAGCAGATCGACTTAGAAGAGCTTAGCTATGTATTGACATTTGTAATAACAAAAATCGACTTAAGCAGAATCTACTTAGTAGAAGATCGACTTAAGCAGATCGACTTAGAAGAGCTTAGCTATGTATTGACATTTGTAATAACAAAAATCGACTTAAGCAGAATCGACTTAGTAGAAGATCGACTTAAGCAGATCGACTTAGAAGAGCTTAGCTATGTATTGACATTTGTAATAACAAAAATCGACTTAAGCAGAATCGACTTAGTAGAAGATCGACTTAAGCAGATCGACTTAGAAGAGCTTAGCTATGTATTGACATTTGTAATAACAAAAATCGACTTAAGCAGAATCGACTTAGTAGAAGATCGACTTAAGCAGATCGACTTAGAAGAGCTTAGCTATGTATTGACATTTGTAATAACAAAAATCGACTTAAGCAGAATCGACTTAGTAGAAGATCGACTTAAGCAGATCGACTTAGAAGAGATTAGATATGTATTGACATTTGTAATAACAAAAATCGACTTAAGCAGAATCGACTTAGTAGAAGATCGACTTAAGCAGATCGACTTAGAAGAGCTTAGCTATGTATTGACATTTGTAATAACAAAAATCGACTTAAGCAGAATCGACTTAGTAGAAGATCGACTTAAGCAGATCGACTTAGAAGAGCTTAGCTATGTATTGACATTTGTAATAACAAAAATCGACTTAAGCAGAATCGACTTAGTAGAAGATCGACTTAAGTAGATCGACTTAGAAGAGCTTAGCTATATATTGATATTTGTAACAACAAATCGACTTAAAAGATGGACTTCAGCAGAATCGACTTAGTATAAGATCGACTTAGAAGAACTTAGCTATATATTGCAATTAGTAATAAAAAATCGACTAAGAAGATCGACATAAGCAGAATCGACTTAGTAGAAAATCAACTTAAGCAGATCGACTTAGAAGAGCTTAACTATATTTTGACATTAATAATAAAAAATCATTTTTCTTTTCTTAATTTATTGATTTATGCACAAGACTCGATCGGTTCCTTGCCCTAAAATCTCTAAAAGTATTTCAGCTAATTTAGGATGTTTCACACTAAAAAAAAACTTACGTCTTTGGCCCCTAAAATGGAGGCAAGTTTTTGCGTGCCTGACATCAGATCTCCATAAGTGACATTCGCTTTGTTATTGTTTGCATCAGAGATCAGCTCATTCTTCTCATTGACATTGTATGGAAGGGACGGAACACATCTATTCCCGACTAAAAAAAAAAAAAATTGGTTAAAGAAAATATTTAACAGTCGTTCCAAAATTTCCTATTAGTATTCGAGCCCAGTTCACATTCTGTTTCCGTTTTAATCTTATTCGTTGGTCCTGGGCCGACCATATCCTGGACCGACCATGGTCCTGGACAACGTGGAAAGCGCTAATTGACTGTCAAGCAGAGCTAGAATGACAGTGGAATAACATAAGAATACTTTCACCTAGGGCTCATACCCCCGCAAAGAATTGGGGATCTGTGCTGAATTATTGCATATTGCTATATGCGTCTGCCATACAGTGGCGGCTCTGGCCTCTCTTGCACCAGGGGCAAATATTGATTAGCCCCCACCCCTGTCTCCCACAGAATTTTAGGCGAAAAAAAAATATTTATTAACGAAATTATTCAATTATTTAAATTATTATTTTTAATTTTTTATTTATTTAATTAATTAAATTATTTTTTTTTCATTTACTAGCTGTTTCATCTACTTTATTCTAATAAGAATAAAATTTCAAAAATTACAAAATGATTATAACCATTAAATCATTTATTTAAAATTTTGCACCCCTAAAATTTCTATGCCCAGGGCAGGTGCACCCGCAATCCCTCCCTAAAACCGCCTCTGATGCTATATTAGGTAATTCGGATAGGGAAGTTGGTCTGTACCGAAAGTTCATAAGAGTATCAACCTGGGAAAACATAAAGATCCTTTTTTCCAGGCTGGGAAAGGTCATGAGGGGTAAAAGAAGAAGGATTTTTCTTATAAAGCCTTTTCTTGGATGAAAGATGCCTCTTTTTCTCTTCTTCTATTTGTTTCTAATTTTTGTTTCAAAGAATGACAATCTCAAAATTTCTATTAGACGCATTTCGGGACAATACGACGTGTGTGTGTGTGAGGGAAGGGGAGGTAGTTACCCTCCGATCACTTTGACTCTTAAAAAGAGCACTAAAGCATCTTAATACCAATCCAATAAGCCCCCTCTGAAGTTTATATGACCATGCTTTCTTTAAAAACATTATTTGCCCCCCGGGGCATAACTTACAACCATTGCCCTGAGAGCTGGGGGAATTTGTTATCCTCAAAGACATAATTTCCAGACCTTTCAAATACGTTGAACAAAATGTTTATCTCAAAATTTTTATTGGGAGTGTTTGGGGACATAATGAGCGTGGGGGGAGAGGGGGGGCATTTGCCCTCTGGTCAACTTCGACTAACAACAAAGGCACTAGTCCTCTCAATTTCAAATCAAATAAGCCCTTTTTAAAGTTTCGACGGCAACACTTTCTATAAAAACCTTATATGCCCCCAGGGCATAACTTACAACCCTTATCCTGAGGGTTGTGGGGAATCGTCATTCTCAAAGACCTAATTTCCAGATCTTTAAATTACGTTGAACAAACTAACTATCTCAAAATTTTAATTGGATGTGTTTGGGGCAAAGGTGGGCGTGAGAAGGGGGGTAGGTGCCCTCCAATCACTTTCAACTATTAAAAAGGGCACTAGCCCTTTCAATTTCCAATCGAATGAGCCTTTTTTGAAGTTTTTACAACTCCACTTTCTATTAAAACCTTATATTCCCCTAGGAAATAACCCTTGCCCTGGGGACTGTGCGAGGGGGTTGTCATCCTCCTAATTTCCAGAACTTTCAACTACGTTAAACAAAATGGCTATCTGATTGGATGTGTTTAGGGAAATGGTGGGCGTCAGAGGGGGGGGTGTTAGTTGCCCTCCAATTACTTTCGATTATTAAAAGGGCACTAGCCCTTTCAATTTCCAATTGAATGAACCCTTTTTGAAGTTTCTACGACAACGCTATCTATAAAAACCTCTTATGCCCAAAGGGCATAACTTACAATCCTTGCCCTGAAGGGTTTGTCATCTTCAAAGACATAATTTCCAGAACTTTTAACTACGTTGAACAAAATGGCTATCTCAAATGACCATTTTGATTGGATGTGTTTGGGGAAATGGTAGGCGTGAGAGGGGGGTTAGTTGCTCTCCAATCACTTTCGACTATTTAAAAGGGCACTAGCCCTTTCAATTTTCAATCAAATGAGCCCTTTTTTAAGTTTCTACGACAACACTTTCTATAAAAACCTTATATGCCCCCAGGACATAACTTACTACACTTGCCTTGAGGGCTCTGAGGGGGGTTATCATCCTCAAAGACCTAATTTCTAGAACTTTCAACTACGTTGAACAAAACGGATATTTCAAAATTTTTATTACATGTGTTTGGGGAAATGGTGGGCGTGAGAGGAGAGTTAGTTACACTCCAATCACTTTCAACTATTAAAAATGACACTAGCCATTTTAATTTACAATCGAATGAGCCCTTTTTGAAGTTTTACGACAACCCTTTCTATAAGAACCTTATATGCCCCGAGGGCATAACTTACAGCCCTTGCCCTGAGGACTGTGGGGGGAGGGCATCCTTATAGAGCTGATTTCCAGAACTTTAAACTACGTTGAACAGAATGTGTATCTAAAAATTTTTATGGGATGTGTTTGGGGAAATGGTGGGCGAGAGCGGGGGGTTAGTTGCCCTTCAATCATTTTCGACTATTACAAAGGGTAATAGCCCTTTGGATTTCTAATCGAATGCGCCCTTTTAAAAGTTTCTAAGACAACGCTTTCTATAAAAAACCTTATAGGCCCCCAGGACATACAACCCTTGCCCCTGAGGGCTGTGGGGGGAGCGTCCTCCTCAAAGACATAATTTTCAGATCTTTCAACTACGTTGAAAAAATAGCTATCTCAAAATTTTGATTGGATGTGTTTGGGGAAATGGTAGGCGTGGAAGGGGTGTTAGTTGCCTTTCAATCACTTTCAGCTATTAAAAAGGGCATAAGCCCTTCCAATTTCCAATCAATTGAGCCCTTTTTGAAGTTTCTACGACAACTCCTTGGATACTAAGTGCACTGGTCTAAAAGAAAGAAATAAAAAAAAAATACATTGCGCCAACAACGTTCTTTACTTAGGCAGCGCTACCTGTAATCATTTATATATCATATCATTAATTATTATTATCGTTTGTTTATTTTCAAATATATTACTCGATAAACAAAAAATAATTGATCAAGACAAGTTTGACTTGATTTTTCATTTACATTTCTACTCCTTTTACGTTTTAATATAGTTCTTTACGTTTCTTTTAAAAGCTCTATTTTGGAGAACGTTTTCTAAAACTAATTTATGCTCAATTAGTCGCAGCAGTTTGGTGTAGTAAATTCTTATTAATATACAACTTCATGATAAACAACTATATAACGATAAACTATATAATAATATTAAAGAACTTCATAGTAAAAGGAAAGGGTATTTCCAATCATACAGATTGGTAATCAGCTTGATTTTTGGTCTGAACAACGAAGCTACCCTGACCCCCCATCCAGTGGATAACCTTGAATATACTTGTCTATTAACCTAATATTTTCCAAAAAAAAGTCTCATATTCTGTTTTGTTGTAACAACACACACAGACTGTTTCTCAGAATATACTACTTTAAATAATGATTTTTTAAGGATGTTTTTCCAAGATGTGGCCTCGGAACCTTCGGCCGAAAGTTTCAACCTTGGTGATTCTACTAGTGCACTTTTTGAATTTGATCAACCGCCATTTTTAAGGAATTTAAGATTTATCATTTGACAAAATACACATAACGAGAGAACCAGAACAAACACACCATTCAGCAAAGAGACAAACGGAACCTCATAGACAATATTTTGAATATCACTTCATACTTTGTGAATAGGCAATATTTTGAAGTAATAAACTAATTTATGCTCGACTAGTCGCAGTTTCGTGCAGTATATTCTTTAAAATATTTTTACTTCAATATCACAGTCAAAGGAAAAGTATTTCCTATCATACAGATTGTTAAACTGCATAATTTTTAGTCTAAACAACGAAACCACTCTGAGCCTCATCCAGTAGACACCACTGAATATACTCGTAGATAAATCTACCATTTTCTAAACAAATAAACTTCTCATATTCTGTCCTGTTGCAAAAACACAAAAAGACTGCTTCTCAAAAATATACTGCTTGAAATAAAATGGTCATGCAAACTTAATTAAGCGGTCTTTTCAAAAACCAATCAAGATGAGTAGCTATTTGGAGCAAAGGTGTCACGCTAACTAAAGCTGAATTTTGTTTTTTCCCGACTCAAACAAGGCAGGTAGCAGACAAGGCTGAAGGCCTCAATGATGAGCAGCTTCACTGCATAAGTGTTCTGACTATATTCAAATGTGGCTGCTGATTTTTTCCAAAAGTTGACCTCAATTTTTGAAAAAAAAAATTTCAAGATTAGAAATTTACCAGACGAACAGGCTTGCGCAATGATATACTTAAAACGTCCAATTATAGCCTAGATATGCTTTAGCTTCTACACAACAACATCTAAAAATAAATTTTTGTACTTGTTAAATATCCTGACCCAAATTCTTGACCTGTATGATCTGAGAAAAACCGGCTTGTCTGTCTGCAGTAGGTTATAATTAGCTTAGCCTCATTGAGAAAAACCAAGATGGAGGTATATTTTTTATTAAACATAGGTTAGGTACTTAACCTAATGCGCGGCCTGCTTTCCATAATTCTCTGTTGTAGTTTCCATATTTTTGTTTCTAACGTGTTACATTTTCATCATATTTTGGTATATTTCATTATGATTAACCTAACTTCACTTCTTGGGTGGGGTCAGGGTATTTAACAAGTACCTAAATTTCCTTTTGGTGTAACTTGCCCATTCATAGTATCTTTAGGGTAATTTAATATCAGGTTATTTTTTTAGACAATAGGTATTCTATGTCAGAATTCAGGGCTGCTGAACTTGTAGATTAACCTGGTGCAGACCTGCACCCGATTATTGTATACCCATTTGCATTATTTTTTTTCATTCCTAACTTACATCGGTTATTTTAATAGTATTTTGTTTCAGGTTTTTTTTAGGACAATAGGTATTCTATGACAAGATTCAGTGCTGCAGCACATCTGGGAAAATGAGGCCAGGGCATGCGCTTATTTGCTTTAGCCAGATGTCGAGCAATGCAGAATTGCCGCCAGACCTGCACCGGTTCAGCTACCCTTTCCCGCTGTCCAAACCTAACCTAACAAAAATTAACCTAAAATAATAAATAACCTAATTAATAACCTTTATAAATAAAAAAACCTTATAAAAGAATAACTTTACAAATCATTTAAAAATAACCTAATCAAAAATTCACCTCAATTTTGAAAAAAATACTGCAAGAGACGAACAGGCTTGCGCAATGACACCTTTAAAATGTGCAATTATAGTTATGCTTTAGCTTCTACCAAACAACACCTCATAATAAATTCTCTTTAATTTAACTTGCCCATTCATAGTAACTTTAAGCTAATTTAATATCAGGTTGCTTTTATTTTAGACAATAGGTATTCTATGTCAGGGTTCAGCGCTGCTGAACATGGAAAGAATGAGGCCAGGGTATGCACTTATTTGCTTTGGCCAGATGTCGAGCAATGCAGAACTGCAGCCAGACATGCGGCAGTTCCGATGTCCTTTCCCGTTGTCATAAACAAAACACTGCACATATAATTATTACAGTTTATGAAGCTGTTCTTAAGCACTGTATTTGGGAGATCCTGTACTTACTTGAAACCATTCTAACATAATAAGGTGCACATTTTCCACCTATGATCAAATCACTGAGGGACGATCCTTCAACATCAGTCCCATCTTGACAAATAAGCTTTTTCTTTATCTCTGCTTCTGCACGTGATGAGAGACTTCCAGGAATGGGAACAAAAGTTTCAGTAGGACACTCCTCAACACAAACCTAAAAATACAATGATAATAATACTACATTTCACGTACTTTAACCACTCAATTCTGCATCATGTCATGCTGGCAGTCATCCATCTTGTTTGAATTTCACTCACCTTGAATGGTTCGACTAACGTGAATCTCCCAATAAGATAAATATCTGCCTATATGCCTGATAATAACAAACTTCTTTTTCTATTATCACATTCTCTATTATCTATTTTTTTCTATTTTTCTCTATCATTC
The DNA here is from genome assembly GCF_049724085.1 of Artemia sp. Qi Xiang Cuo. Classification (NCBI taxonomy): domain Eukaryota; kingdom Metazoa; phylum Arthropoda; class Branchiopoda; order Anostraca; family Artemiidae; genus Artemia; species Artemia sp. Qi Xiang Cuo. The sequence goes on from NC_142811.1 coordinate 10,669,904, forward strand.
TCTATTTTTTTATATTATCTATATTATTATCTAAGGTTTAACCTAAAAAAAATTGCGATAGTTTTGTTTTAATACCATTCAAACCGGAAAAAAACTCTGTACAACATATAAAAAATCGGACGAGGCAAAATTGACCGTTTTCGCCTTTTCTTGTAAAATGACGACTTTTAAAAAACAACTTAATTTGCACGTGTAAAAAGTTGGTAATAGGTAAATCTGGTAAGTAGATCACGAATAGGCACTTTGTTTTGAACGCTCAAGTTCAGTCCTCCTCCTCCCCCCCAACCGGAAATCAAGCGTCGATATAGGTTATGACACGAAGTTCCCTTTAGTACCAAGTAGTAAACGAGAAAAGCAAATTCCAGATAAGAAGTCTGAAGTACTATTTTCCCTTGCAAATTTTGGGAAGATGCGGCATATTTAAACCAGGCAAAATTTACTACTTTCCAGAAAAAAAGCAATTCAAAAATTGAAAAAAAAAAAAAAACCTGACCACGTCTTTTTGCAAGGTATTCTTCCTGAGAAACTGAGGACATGTTTTGAAAGTTTCTAGAATACCTGCTCGAACAGGACTGAAAATAAGGATTGGGAAGACCCTTGCAAATTTTGGGAAGATGCGGCATATTTAAACCAGGCAAAATTTACTACTTTCCAGAAAAAAAAGCAATTCAAAAATTGAAAAAAAAAATCCTGACCACGTCTTTTTGTAAGGTATTCTTCCCGAGAAACTGAGGACATGTTTTGAAAGTTTCTAGACTACCTGCTCGAACAGGACTGAAAATAAGGATTGGGAAGACAAAGGATTGGGAAGACCCTTGCAAATTTCGGGAAGATGCGGCATATTTAAACCAGGCAAAATTTACAACTTTCCAGAAAAAAAGCAATTCAAAAATTGAAAAAAAAAAAATCCTGACCACGTCTTTTTGCAAGGTATTCTTCCCGAGAAACTGAGGACATGTTTTGAAAGTTTCTAGACTACATGCTCGAACAGGACTTAAAATAAGGATTGGTAAGACCATTGCAAATTTTGGTAATATGCGACATATTTAACCCCGCAAAATTTTAAAACTTTCCAGAAAAAAAAGAAATTCAAAAATTGAAAAAAAAAAAAACCAGACCACGTCTTTTTTCAAGATAATATTCCAGACAAACTGAGGACATGTTTTGAAAGTTTCTAGACTACCTGCTCGAACAGGACTGAAAATAAGGATTGGGAAGACACAGGATTGGGAAGACCCTTGCAAATTTCGGGAAGATGCGGCATATTTAAACCAGGCAAAATTTACTACTTTCCAGAAAAAAAAGAAATTCAAAAATTGAAAAAAAAAAAAATCCTGACCACGTCTTTTTGCAAGGTATTCTTCCCGAGAAACTGAGGACATGTTTTGAAAGTTTCTAGACTACCTGCTCGAACAGGACTGAAAATAAGGATTGGGAAGACCCTTGAAAATTTTGGGAAGATGCGGCATATTTAAACCAGGCAAAATTTACTACTTTCCAGAAAAAAAAAAAGCAATTCAAAAATTTAAAAAAAAAAAAAAATCCTGACCACGTCTTTTAGCAAGGTATTCTTCCCGAGAAACTGAGGACATGTTTTGAAAGTTTCTAGACTACCTGCTCGAACAGGACTGAAAATAAGGATTGGGAAACCAAAGGATTGGGAAGACCCTTGCAAATTTTGGGAAGATGCAGCATATTTAAACCAGGCAAAATTTACTACTTTCCAGAAAAAAAAAGCAATTCAAAAATTAAAAAAAAATCCTGACCACGTCTTTTTGCAAGGTATTCTTCCTGAGAAACTGAGGACATGTTTTGAAAGTTTCTAGACTACCTGCTCGAACAGGACTGAAAATAAGGATTGGGAAGACCCTTGCAAATTTTGGGAAGATGCGGCATATTTAAACCAGGCAAAATTTACTACTTTCCAGAAAAAAAGCAATTCAAAAATTGAAAAAAAAAAAAAAACCTGACCACGTCTTTTTGTAAGGTATTCTTCCTGAGAAACTGAGGACATGTTTTGACAGTTTCTAGACTACCTGCTCGAACAGGACTGAAAATAAGGATTGGGAAGACAAAGGATTGGGAAGACCCTTGCAAATTTTGGGAAGATGCGGCATATTTAAACCAGGCAAAATTTACTACTTTCCAGAAAAAAGCAATTCAAAAATAAAAAAACCTGCCACGTCTTTTGGTATTCTTCCAGAAACTGAGGCATGTTTTGAAAGTTTCTAGACTGCTCGAACAGGACAAAAAGTTGGGAAGACCCTTGCAAATTTTGGAAGATCGGCATATTTAACCAGGAAATTTTCTTTCCAGAAAAAGCAATTCAAAATTGAAAAAAAAAACCTGACACGTCTTTTGCAAGGTATTCTTCCCGAGAAACTGAGGACATGTTTTGAAAGTTTCTAGACTACCTGCTCGAACAGGACTGAAAATAAGGATTGGTAAGACAAAGGATTGGGAATACCCTTGAAATTTTCGGGATGATGCGGCATATTTAACCCAGGCAAAATTTAATACTTTCCAGAAAAAAAAGCAATTCAAAAATTGAAAAAAAAAAAAAAATCAATACAACGTATTTTTGTAAGGTATTATTACCGAGAAACTGAGGAAATGTTTTGAAAGTTTCTAGACTACCTGCTCGAACAGGACTGAAAAGAAGGATTGGTAAGACAAAGGATTGGGAATACCCTTGCAATTTTCGGGAAGATGCGACATATTTAAACCAGGCAAAATTTACTACTTTCCAGAAAAAAAAAGCAATTAAAAAATTGAAAAAAAAAAAAAAATACTGACCACGTCTTTTTGTAAGATATTCTTCCTGAGAAACTGAGGACATGTTTTGAAAGTTTCTAGACTACCAGCTCGAACAGGACTGAAAATAAGGATTGGGAAGACAAAGGATTGGGAAGACCCTTGCAAATTTTGGGAAGATGCGGCATATTTAAACCAGGCAAAATTTACTACTTTCCAGAAAAAAAAAGCAATTCAAAAATTGAAAAAAAAAAAATCCTGACCATTTCTTTTTGTAAGGTATTCTTCCCGAGAAACTGAGGACATGTTTTGAAAGTTTCTAGACTACCTGCTCGAACAGGACTGAAAATAAGGATTGGGAAGACAAAGGATTGGGAAGACCCTTGCAAATTTCGGGAAGATGCGGAATATTTAAACCACGCAAAATTTACTACTTTCAATGAAAAAAAGCAATACAAAAATTGAAAAAAAAAAATACTGACCACGTCTTTTTGTAAGGTATTCTTCCCGAGAAACTGAGGACATGTTTTGAAAGTTTCTAGACTACCTGCTAGAACAGGACTGAAAATAAGGATTGGGAAGACAAAAACTTTGACTTGTTGTAAGCGGAACTCCCCCCCCCACAACTGAATACTTTTCAGACTAAACTGATCGCAATGTTTGTGTATTATGGGTTAATCATAGACGTTAGCAGGAGACGCAGTGAGAAAATACAAGCAGGCATAGTAGAATGGGTAAAATTTTACCCATTGACAACTCCCCTGTTTAAAAAGAGACTAATATTAAAATAAAAAGTAGAACTCATAAATTTCTAGTCTGCTCCCTTACCCTCTATGACTGCAAAGTTTGGTAAAAAAAAAAATACCAAACTTAGGTAAAACTTTGGTAACTTTGGTAAAAAATTACGGCTCTGAGCTATTGATCAATGCACAGACATAACCATCGTGACAGAGTATTAAATGGAGCAATAAGAAAACAACACGGACAGAAGATGATTGTGAACCTTGTGATTGTCACAACCTGAGATAATTGTGATTGTCTAACAACCTCCCTCGCCGTTTGGGCAAATCCTTTTGTAGATATTACAGTTATTTTGTCACAAAAAACCACTCACTTGGAAATGCCTTTTTGGTAGGGGGATAAGAGAGCAGCTTGGATAAGGCGAAAATGACAAGGGGACATGTTTAATCTTGGTAGAAGACCTAGACAGACGATGGTTTCCTTCTTGGTTCAAAATGCTTGTTTCTAAGGTCCATGAACGTCAGCAGAGAAAAGTTACCGTCTGCCCTAGATCTAGGGAAAGAAGCCACCCAGCTTGTGTGCTAGACCAATTACAAGAAGACAGGTATAAACACAAACAAAAGTATGACTTTTTCTAGGGGAAGGAGGTCTATAATATCGAAAAGGATATTTCTAGTCTAAGTTTCCGTCACTTTTCTTAAGGAAAAGTCCTTTAGTCCTTCTTTGTGCAGATATGATTTCAAGATTAATATCTGGATTTTAAAGTATTTTCAATTAGCAATTATTTAGAAACAGAAACTTATCCCCCTGCAATAACGTACAAATAGCATGACACCTTACATTAATTGCGAAAAACATGACACGATAGTTGGGGGAAAACGTTTCTCAGACCTATATCCTTCTCTTCTAGATTAGCTTTCTGCTCTCCTAATCCTAGATTAATTTCAACGAGCGCCCACGGATTTAACGTTATCTCTTCATTTAGTTTATAAAATTACCAAAAAGGTAATACATTCATTTAATTGTTTACATAGCCACCAAAGTGGTCTTTTGAATTACAAGCCACTAGGTGGTCAAGTTTACAAACCACTAAGGTAGTCTTTTGCATCGTAAATAATAAAAAGACTCTGATTGTGAACTTGAAACATAACAAAAAAAAAAAAAATCCCTTTCTTAGTTGACATTACAAATAAATCGTTAAATACAAGGAAATCTGGATTCAATTACCAGGTCTTTTGGTGCAATTAATATTTTCAAATTGACTGTGTTACATTAATAAAAAAAACTCAATAAGGAAAAAATACCTGACATTACATGTCATCAATCTGTTATGCAAGGATATCAAAATTAATCTTAATAAAAGAAAATGTTAACCAAAATATTTAAATTTAACAAAAAATTCACGACCTAAAAAGACATGTCCCAAAAATTAGAGGATCGATGGTTGGAACAAGATATAAATTAGAATTTGGAAAGATAGGCAAGGTTTCATGTTACCCAAATTCGTATGTTTATTTTCCACTTCAAAAGATTTCTTTGATCGATAGTAACTCTTAGAAGAAAGACAATTCTTAGAAGAAAGACAAAATAGAATGAAAAATTTGAAATATTAAGATACAAAATAGTTATTTTTGTCTTTTACTCTAACTCCAAGACTCGGTTCTATTCGCACCTCTATCCTTTTTGATCGACGTAATTGAATTTTCCGAACTTATATACCTGTTCAGGCCTATTAACCCTACTGAAGCAAAATTGATATATTTTTCACATTTTCAATACAATTCCCTTTTTCTAGCACTTTAGTCAAAGTTATTGTTCAAAAATATTTCTCACACCCCCTCCTCCTAAAAAAATAAGGTAGAAGAAGCTTTCTTCTAAGAATTGTTGGCGGTTCTTGAAAGTACGAGTTACTATCGACCATGAGCTCATAGTTCCTAGAGCGCGGAAAAATAAGGCGACGTATTCAAACACATGTGTTGCAGAGGAGGATTCAGGTCCATAAACCAACACCAGATTTTTTTTTCCTAGTTTATCCTACATTTCACATATAATTAGGTCATTTTAAAGTAAATCGATTAAAGTCTTCGGTCCAGGAGTTACTTTAGACCTTCCCACTACAAATGCAGGAAACCATTTTGATCGGAACATTTGGGAAAAAGGACAAGGTGGATGGCTGGTTGCCCTTCGATCACTTTTGACCCTTAAAAAGGGCACTAGAACTCCCGATTTTCAATCGAATCAGCTCCCTCCGAAGTTTTCAAACTTTTATGATGTTTGTTACTTCTATGGAAACTATTAGGTTTTGTTTTTCTCATTTATCTTAACCTTTTTGCACCTTAAGTTGGATTCTAACAGCAGTCAATCCGCAATTTCAAAATTCGATTCCAAAATCTTAAAATAAAAGGTTTCGCGTCATCGAGCATTAGGTTAGCTTTTGTTACAATTCAACGATAATTGGGAAAAACCTTGTTGTTTCAGCTGGTTCTTCCATTTAGAAAAATTCCGCAGCTGTACATAAGTAAAATTTCAAGGATTGCCGTCTCTGAAGATTTACAGACAGAAGTACAAACCTCTTTCGTCCTGTCCTTAAACTTATTAATTTGAAGCAAACAAAGATTATTTCTTTGAAAACTATTTAAGGTATAGACTCACTCGTTATATTTCCCTAGATTCTAAAACTAGAACTTTACTGGAAAAACTTAGGAGTAGGAAGTCCATAAGTAGCCTGCAGAAAAAAAAATCCTAATATATAAGGCTCTCACCAGTCTTCCATACTCTTTTCATTGGGCTTTCAAAAGCATAACTTTTAACATGCAATTATAATTATCTACACAAATCAAGCTTGGTTTTAAGGAAAAAAAGAAAACAGTTTTTAGAACCCTACAAATATTGGGAAATACCCTGAGTCGGTTTACTTTAACTATTTTGTAAATTTCTTTTGCACAATATACAAGGCAATAATTTTTTTTGAATTTCAACTTCACTTTTCACTTCCGTAAGATAAGTTTATTAATTTTTTTTCGTCATGAATTTCCTTCGCAAATACAGAATAAACCTTAGAAAGAGTTTTGGTCTAGCTGAATAATGAAACTAAAGACATCGACATGAATTTTTCTTATAATAGGGTACAAAATACAAGTTTACTTTCTACCTCCCTTAAACTTTCCCCCGCGACATGTGAAACGAGCCCATATAGATAAAGAGTCTGAAGGAATATATTTGCAAATGAATTTATTATAATTATAATATATAATAATAATAATAATTACTAGCCATCTTTGATAAGATACAAACAGAATTGTTTCCATGACAATGAAAATAAATAAAAACAATATTTATTTTAATTCCGCTGTTTGTCTTTTCCAAAACCAGTGTTTTATTTTTTCTTGCTAAGGAGGCTGGAAAGAGGGATATACAAGATGGGGATTACAATTTTAGATTTTTTTATTTCAATCTAGAACGATTTTTTTGGAATTTCAAAACCCCCCTAAAAATATGTTTTCATAATGAACTTTTACTATAAAGTTAAACCTATATGGTAGAACTCATTTCTGAATTACTGTTAAATGAAGAATTTTTCTCACTGGAAAATTTGTTTTATTATATTTTTAGAGTTAGAGAGAGAGAGAGCTACTAGGGCTGTGGTTCGCTTTCTAATAAGTTTCAGCTATTGCTGTAGCTGTGACGAAACGCGTGGTTAAAATCTATATAATTCCCATGAAGCATTTGTAATTATATTTTCTTCTCTTTTCGTTAAATTTCCTAGGTAATTCTTGGTTAATACTTACCAGGCTATATTGGCTACTGATATTTTATTACTACAAACTAAAAATACTCGTGTCCAGTATCTGGCCTTTCGATGCCGAAACAACGAAACAATTAACCAAATCAGACGCATTTTCACTACTACGCAGCCAGCCCAAAGTTACAATGGTGTTCCCCAAGGAGCCTTGATAGGTCTAATTTTATTCCTTGTGATTACAAACAACCTTAGTGTTGGTTTAACGATTAGATAAAAATTTATTTACGATCTAAATTTTTAGTTAAGTTATGTTTATTAATAGAAATATAACTTAAGAAAATATATACATATGTATAATGCATGAAAAACAGAGTCTTTGAACTAAATCTTCTAGCCTGCCCATGACCTTGCAAAGGCAAGTTGTCCTAGTGGTGGGCCAGGAATAGAAAAAAAATAATACTAGTTATAAGCACAAAATAGGTATAATACAAATACTGGTAATACAAAGAACATTATTCCTTGATGAGTTGCTACTGGAGTCAGCGTAACGACGAAAAAAAAAACAATCTAAACAATCCACTATACTCCTTCATGAACCAGAAATATGGTACAAAATTTAATTAATAACAAATATCGTGGAACAGATACGGTCCAGACGACAATCCGATATGATGGCTGGCAGACAGCAACGCTGCTTGATCAATTACATTTGAAAAAGTTTACTGTTTTTGCCAAAATTTAGCTAAAGAGGCAATGCTGGCTCAAAGGAGAAGAATGAGTATTAAATCATCATCTGCAATTAAATGATTCACATGGTCTGCCTCAGTGAAACACAACCACTTTATGACCAAGTCACATGTGTTTGGTCACTAGATATCACAATATATCTAGTGTTTGAAGTTTCTGTTTCATGTGTTTTCATGTCAAAACACTATTTAGCTATTTTCAAATTAAATTTCAATCTGATAATGTATATCATTTACTATCAATTGAACTTGAACATGGTGTTAAAAGTAGAATAGTTAAGGCTCAGGGTGTTTTCTCACAGTTGAAAAAAGCTTGGGAGAACAGGAAGATAACTCTGCGTGCCAAGATGAGAATATTAGAAGCAACAGCGATGACAGTGGTCATGTATGGTCCTGAAGCATGAGCACTCTGAAAAAAGGATGAAGATTTGCTAGATATTTTCCAGAGAAATTGCCAACAGATTGTTCTGGGTACCCGGTTGACTGACTGTACTTCAAATAGTAGGCTGTAAAAAAGTGTGATCCAATCCCGCTTTCTAGGGCTATAATCAGAGGAAGCTTGAGATGGCTAGTGCATGCACATTCTGCGGATGAAGGATGACAGATTGTCAAAGATTGTTCTTTCCGGCCAACCGTCTGGGGCTAAACGGAAAGCAAGTCGTCCAAGGATGGGGTGGGAGGATGTCGTAAAGAAAGATTTAAGGGAAATGGGAACTTCCTGGGAGGGTATAAAGAGGGAGGCTTTGAATAGATTAGGATGGAGGAGGAGCGTAAGTAGATGTGTTGACCTCAGGCGGCTTGGTGCTGCGGTGAGTTGTTAGTAGCAGTAGCATCCCTTCACAGATACTTTTGAACTTAAAAAAATGGCAGCGACTTGACTGATAATTTTCAGGTTTCACTATTAGAGATTAGGACAATAGTGAACATTAAAAACTCATCTAAAGGTGGAGGGATATAATTTTAACGTAGCGAATTTCACATTTCGAAACTTTAGGATAAAGTCAGACATAACTATCCAGGGCTTTTAGTTAACCTCTCCCATCTCCAAAATCGCAAATCAAAATTATAATTTCAGGGTAGAATAAATTTCATAGTTTCGAACACACAACCCTAGTTCTTACCTGGGGGGTAGGACATCCTGTCAGAACTACAGTGGGTGAAGCACATCTCGATAAATCAAAGAAGAACAATTTAGTTTTGTTTTCATATCCACGTGTTCTTCCACAAAGGTTTCCATTCGAATCTGTGGGGTATATTAGCTGCTCTGGATGGCCAGTAGTGAAAGCTAAGATTAAAGAACAAGCAAATCAATAACAGGTTACGACAGTGCTGTCGCAGCAAATGCAACCATAACAAGGATGAAAGGAAAATCAAAATGCAGGAATATTCCTGTGTTCAATTACATACTTCCTTACTGACATTACATACAGCGACGTTACATTATAGCAAAAACAATCGTAAGACGTATGAAAAGAAAAATTAAAATGTTTGAATACTTTAATGTTAGGCCCTTTGCTCTCTTGACAAAGGTTACAGGCAGTGACGTACCATTATTCATGCAGGAGAAGTAGGGGTCACAACAAGTCACTCGATTACAGGCAAAAAGAAGTTATATTTCCTCTCACTGGCAACCAGACCTGTTCAAAACGCTAAAAGTATTATTATGTTTTTTGCGGAACACCCTAACCGCTCCAGTTTCAGATGAAGAAAAGAAAAACAAGACTTTTTTTAAGTGAAACCAGAGAACGACATTAAAGCCATAAAATGCAATTTTTACTGCACTATGTGCATACCTCTTCTGCTACTGCCACTTCTACTAAGACTAAGGGTATTAACGTGAAACATTCAGGGAATAACGAGGGGGTCTAGATCTGAACCAAAACACAATATGTACGTGCAGGTTGTCAAAAGGGCGTATCAACAATATCACAGGAACGGCTTAGAATATTAACTTAAAACTTTCTGGGTATGTTGAGCGGAATGTTGACCAAAACAAAATACACTACGTGCATATTACTACTACAAAGGCTAAAGATAGTAAGGTGAAACATTCGGGGAATATTGAACTATATCGAGATATAATATGTGTGCGCAGGTTGTCAAAAGGCGTATCAGCAATATCCCAAGAATGGCTTAGGCTGTAACCTTAGTCTGAATATGTTTCTCCGAATTAGCCAAGGTCAGGAGTTAAATCTCCCCTTGATCATAGGCAGCAAGAGGTGCTGCCTAAGTAAAGAGCGATATGGTTTCAATGTAATATTATTTTTTCTTCTTCTTCTATTCACCAGACCACTTCGTATGAAAAGAGCTGTCGTAAAGACTTTGGAAGGAACGCATCCGCTTGAAGATTGAAAGTTCTAGTACCCTTTTTACAGTTCAAAAGTGATTGAAGGGCACCTGCGACACCTGGCAATGATGATTACGACTTCTTTTAATTGCACCTCCTTATGATTACAACTACTTGCGTGAGTAAGTGTAACTGGTTATGACTGTGACTGCAACTACAATCTACAACTGCGGCTAATTGCGATTGTGACTGCAACTACTAGCGATTGTGACTAATTCTGCAACTACAAACAAATGCAGTTACCTGTAAATACGGTAGCGACTACCTGCGACTACTATTACAACTACTTGCAACTGCGACTACTTACAACCGTGACTACTTCCGACTCCGGATGCTTGCGACTGCTATTAATTGTGACAGCAAACACTTGTACCTGCAATTATTTGCGACAACGACTACTTGCGACTGCTAGTAAAACTACTTGAGACAGCGACTGCTTTTGTAAACGACCACTTTTGAATGCAACAGCGACAACTACAACTACTATCGCAAATGTTTGCTCACTCCGAGAACAACTTCTACTGCGATTGCAACTACGAGTTCTACTTGTAACAACGATACACTACTACTAAAACTACTACATCTGCTACTACTATTGAACTAAATCAAAAGATTTTGAATGTATCCAGGTTGTCAAAATGGCATATAGACGCAATGTCTTAGTAACAGAATATGATGTTCAGTTGAAACTTTCAAGGCATGTAGAGGGGAATGTTGAATTGTTGACGCTAATGCTGCAATAGCTACAACTACTACTTGTCCGGCTCCAATTATTGCTACGACTACAAGTTTCAAAGAAACGTAAGAGTAAAAAAATTGTAGCCGTTTACTACGACCACAACTACCACAGAATGAACAAATATTAGAGTTAATAGTCAATTAAAATTTAAAACGAACAGAAACTACCACAAACAGGAGTAGGGTTAACGCCTCCTTCATCCCTGAAGATTCAAAAATTTTTACTGCAAAATTTTATTATAGCAAAAATTTTACAAATAGTTTTAAGCGGAGTTCTCGTCAGAGAAGGGGAATACTGTAATATCATTTTGAAATACATCATAATAGAATAAAAACCTCAGATTTCTGCAACAAAAATATTATAAGAAGATTAATAGAATAATGTGGTAGATCGTTGGAATAATTTTAGAAAAGTAATTTGTGAAGTTGCTGAAGGTGTCGTAAGGAAGAAAGCTAGAACTGCAGCTAAGAATATTAGTGAAAAAGCTTTATGCTTAATAGAAATGAGAAAGGACTTGTACAAGAATTACCTGGGTGATAGATCATATGAAAACAAAAGGAATGTAAAAAAAAAGTGGAAAAAACATTAAAATATAAACTAAGGAGGTGGGAAGTAGAGGCCATGGATAAAATTACTGAGGATCTGGAAGATGCAGCTAGACGGCCTAATAGTAAAATATTGTACTTGGCATGTTAATAAATTAAGAGGGGGTAGTCAATCTGGACTTGTCCCAGTTAAAGATAGGATGGGGCTGCAATTAGCGATAAGGACAAAACTAAAGAGAGATGGGCCGAACATTTTGAGAATTTGCTTAACGGAGATAGAGTTCCAGGAAAAGATATAGAGGATAATGAAAATAGTTTGTGATACCTTGGATGTGAAGGGAGATTTGTTTTGTGAGGAGGAATTAGCGACAGTACTAAAAGGTTTAAAAAACGATAAGGCTCCAAATGCTGATAGGGTGGTATATGAGTTTCTGAAATATGGTGGCTCTGAGGTTAGAAATAAGATACTGAAGATTATGAATATGATTTTTGAAAAAGGGGAAGTACCGAACGATTTTAGGAAAACCTTAATTAAGCCACTTTACAAGAAAGGTGATAAAAGTGAGTGTGGTAATTATCGAAGCATTAGTCTGGTCTCTTTAGGTAGTAAATTACTTAGTAATATGATACTTTTTAGACTGAGAGATGCCGTCAGACAAAGTTTTAAGAGAAGAACAGTGCGGTTTTAGAAAGGGTAGGGGATGTGTCGACCAAATTTTCACTCTTAGGCTAATAACTGAGAAGTGTCAGAGTTTTCAAACACCTTTGGTCCTCAGTTTTATAGATTATGAGCAGAGAATTCGATTCTGTTGATAGAAGAGCTTTAGTAGAGGTTTTATCCTTGTATGGTATAACAGACAAATACATTAAAGTGATTAGTGCTATGTACGAGAATACCACTGCTGCAGTTAAGGTAGGAAATGAGGTAAGCAGCTGGTTTTGTATTAAATCAGAAGTTAAGCAGGGTTGTGTTCTATACCCCTTTGTATGGATTATTTCGATGGACTTTGTCTTAAGGAGCACAGGAAAGACAATGGGAGACCACGAAATCAAATGGGGAGGAAAAAGTCCCCTTAACTTAGATTATGCTGATGATTTAAGCATTCTAGATGAAAGTGTGAGCAAAATGAGCGAAGTTTTAGAGGTTTTACGGGTTCAGGGTACTAAAATAGATTTGAAAATTAATGTTAAGAAGACTACGACACTAAGGCTAGGAATAAGTGGAGATGATAATGGGAAGCTGGGTAACGGAACCATTGACCAAGTTGGAAGATTCACTTACCTTGGTAGTATTATCAGTAAAGATGGTGGGAGCAGTGAAGAAGTTAAAAGTAGAATAGCCAAGGCTCAGGGTGTTTTTTTTTTTCACAGTTAAAAAGTTTGGAAGAATAGGAAGATAAGTCTGCAAACCAAGATTAGAATATTAGAAGCTACAGTGATGACAGTGGTCAAATATGGCTCTGAAGCATGGACGCTCCGAAAAGCGGATGAAGATTTGTTGGATGTTTTCCAGAGAAATTACTTAAGGATTGTTCTGGGTACCCAGCTGACTGACCGTATTTCAAACAATAGGCTATACGAAAAATTTGGCTCAATACTGCTCTCTAGGGCATTAATGAAAGAAAGGTTGAGCTGGCTAGGGCACGTTGTGCGGATGAAGAATGGCAGATTGCCGAAGATTGTTCTTTTCGGCCAACCGTCTAGGGCTAAACGGAAAGCAGGTAGTCCTCGTCTGGGGTTGGAGGACGTCATAAAGAAAGATTTAAAGGAAACTGGAACTTTGTGGGCGGGTGTAAAAATGGAGGCTTTGAATAGATTGGTGTGGAGGAGGAACGTGCGTAGCTGTGTTGGCCTCAGGCAAATTGGTGCTGCGGTGAGTTGTCAGTAGTAGTATTAATATAAGAAATATTAATATAAGATTATTAATATAAGAAATATTAATAGAAGCCCTGTTCTTGAAAACCTTAGCATGTATAAGAGAATAGATTTATTTTTATTTTTGAATGTTTTTCTTATTTTACACCATGGTTTACAGGAAAGTATGCAATCGAATACGAATATTTGTAAAAATCCACATTCTTCCCACTTAACCCATACTCTAAATATCGTTTTCCTATATTCTCCCCTTTTTACAAACTTACTCCCCCCCCTAAAAAAAATAATTTATGCATATGTACCTAGTTCTACAAACATATCCCTCAGAATTGAGCTTCAATGTCTGTTTCGAAAATAATCAAACACTCCGTGGCAACGAAGCAAGGAGCAACTCGTGCTAACCGTAACTTAAACTCGAAAAAAAAGACTAAGAATATGCGTTTGTTTGAATTAGTACATAGAAAATAGTACACTGTCTGGAATATGTGGTCCCATATCACTTTCTAAGGCGCTAGCAGTTATAAAACTCTAAAAAAAAAGAATTTTAGTATATTATCATGCTTCATCCGTAAAAAATATCCTAACTATCTAAGCTTTCATTTGACTATAGCCCCAAAAACCAAGGCCATACCCAAGATTTTTTTTTTCGGAGGAGGTTTTGTTCAAAAAAAATATCGGGGTGGGGGGGGGGTTACACAAATAAACTCAAAAAAGGCATACAAAAATTTTTTATATCCATTTTTTTACGTTTTTACGAGTCGGACAAACATTTCGGAGGGGGCGGGGGCCAACCCCCCCCCCTCTGGGTACGGCCTTGCCAGAAACTAGGATCGAACCATTTGTTTTACTCCCTATATTTTTTTCACTATCTAAAATAGCAATTTCAGAGACTCGGAAAAAAAAAACACTCCTCATTCAGTACAAAAAAGTAAACCCAAGCAGCAAATTCAATTGATGCAGAAAAGAGCTAAGCTCTGAATCCGTAAACAAACAAACAATGTAGCACTGAAGTTTTACAGTGCAATGAAAATACTTCTTATTCAAATTCAACGACCCTTGTCTTTACACTGTTGTTCAAAAAGAATTGGAACAAAAAGTTAAAATTTAGCGTGAAGAGCGGCCTCCCTTATATAGGGATCGATTTCTGTTAATTTTAAGCTTTAATGTCACTCTTTACTTCTATAAATCGAAAACTAATGAATCCAACGATAGTAGTATCTAGTGATTTTGGTCCAAGTTACTGATATAGGTCCTTCTTTGACCTATATTTTTTTGTTTGACCTTGCATCTACTTGTTTAACCTTGAACTAGCACAGGTGTACTAATCCCTGTTTGTCATCAAATGTCTTGTTTAATAAGGCACCATGACTGCACCATAAACCATAATTGCACCATGACTAGTAAAAATTAAGCGCAAAATTAAAAAAGTGCACAAGTACATCAAAATCACAAATTCGCACAAGTAGATCAAAATCATTAACAAATCAGCTAGCACGATGGTTGATACTAGCCAGCCTCTCTCTTCATCGATCCGCAACCGCAAATTCGCAGATTTTTAAGTTGTTTTTTTTTCAACTGAGGCCAGAAAACTTTTTTTTTTGTTGAATAATATCAATTTGAAATAAACAGAATTAAATGTCTATCAAGCTTCTTATATTCTTAAGTTGTGTCATTAAAAAATCAGCTAGCACGCCGATTGATGTTAGCCACCCTCTCTCTTCGTCGATCCACAATCGCAAATTCGCATATTTTTAAGTTGCCTTTTTTTCAACTGAGGCCAGAAAACTATTGTTGATGTGGAATAAGATCCATTTGAAATCACCAGAATTCAAGGTCTCTCAAGCTTCTTATCTTCTTCAGTTGTGTCATTAACAAATCAGATAGCACGCCGATTGATGCTAGCCACCCTCTCTCTTCGTCGATCCACAATCGCAAATTCGCAGATTTTTAAGTCGCTTTTTTCAACTGAGACCAGAAAACCTAATGTTGGCGTGGAATAAGATCCATTTGAAATCACCCGAATTCAAGGTCTCTCAAGTTTCTTATCTTCTTCAGTTGTGTCATTAACAAATCAGCTAGCACGACGATTGATGCAAGCCACCCTTTCTCTTCGTAGATCCACAATCGCAAATTCGCAGATTTTCAAGTCCTTTTTTCAACTGAGATCAAAAACCTAATGTGACGTGGAATAAGATTCATTTGAAATCACCCGAATTCAAGGTCTCTCAAGTTTCTTATCTTCTTCAGTTGTGTCATTAACAAATCAGCTAGCACGACGATTGATGCAAGCCACCCTTTCTCTTCATTGATCCACAATCGCAAATTCGCAGATTTTTAAGTCCTTTTTTCAACTGAGACCAGAAAACTAATGTTAATGTGGAATAAGATCCATTTGAAATCACCAGAATTCAAGGTCTCTCAAGTTTCTTATCTTCTTCAGTTGTGTCATTAACAAATCAGCTAGCACGCCGATTGATGCAAGCCACCCTCTCTCTTCGTCGATCCACAATCGCAAATTCGCAGATTTTCAAGTCCTTTTTTCAACTGAGACCAAAAACCTAATGTGGCGTGGAATAAGATCCATTTGAAATCACCCGAATTCAAGGTCTCTCAAGTTTCTTATCTTCTTCAGTTGTGTCATTAACAAATCAGCTAGCACGACGATTGATGTTAGCCACCCTCTCTCTTCATCGATCCACAATCGCAAATTCGCAGATTTTTAAGTCCTTTTTTCAACTGAGGCCAGAAAACTATTGTTGATGTGGAATAAGATCCATTTGAAATCACCAGAATTCAAGGTCTCTCAAGCTTCTTATCTTCTTCAGTTGTGTCATTAACAAATCAGATAGCACGACGATTGATGCAAGCCACCCTTTCTCTTCGTCGATCCACAATCGCAAATTCGCAGATTTTCAAGTCCTTTTTTCAACTGAGATCAAAAACCTAATGTGGCGTGGAATAAGATCCATTTGAAATCACCAGAATTCAAGGTCTCTCAAGCTTCTTATCTTCTTCAGTTGTGTCATTAACAAATCAGCTAGCACGCCGATTGATGTTAGCCACCCTCTCTCTTCGTCGATCCACAATCGCAAATTCGCAGATTTTTAAGTCCTTTTTTCAACTGAGACCAGAAAACTAATGTTGATGTGGAATAAGATCCATTTGAAATCACCAGAATTCAAGGTCTCTCAAGCTTCTTATCTTCTTCAGTTGTGTCATTAACAAATCAGCTAGCACGACGATTGATGCAAGCCACCCTTTCTCTTCGTCGATCCACAATCGCAAATTCGCAGATTTTCAAGTCCTTTTTTCAACTGAGACCAAAAACCTAATGTGGCGTGGAATAAGATTCATTTGAAATCACCCGAATTCAAGGTCTCTCAAGTTTCTTATCTTCTTCAGTTGTGTCATTAACAAATCAGCTAGCACGCCGGTTGATACTAGCCATCCTCTCTATTCATCGATCCGCAACCGCAAATTCGCAGATTTTTAAGTCGTTTTTTCAACTGAGGCCAGAAAACTATTGTTGATGTGGAATAAGATCCATTTGAAATCACCAGAATTCAAGGTCTCTCAAGTTTCTTATCTTCTTCAGTTGTGTCATTAACAAATCAGCTAGCACGACGATTGATGCAAGCCACCCTTTCTCTTCGTCGATCCACAATCGCAAATTCGCAGATTTTCAAGTCCTTTTTTCAACTGAGATCAAAAACCTAATGTGACGTGGAATAAGATCCATTTGAAATCACCAGAATTCAAGGTCTCTCAAGCTTCTTATCTTCTTCAGTTGTGTCATTAACAAATCAGATAGCACGCCGGTTGATGTTAGCCACCCTCTCTCTTCATCGATCCGCAACCGCAAATTCGCAGATTTTTAAGTCCTTTTTTAAACTGAGGCCAGAAAACTATTGTTGTTGTGGAATAAGATACATTTGAAATCACCAGAATTAAAGGTCTCTCAAGCTTCTTATATTCTTCAGTTGTGTCATTAACAAATCAGATAGCACGCCGATTGATGCAAGCCACCCTCTCTCTTCGTCGATCCACAATCGCAAATTCGCAGATTTTCAAGTCCTTTTTTCAACTGAGACCAAAAACCTAATGTGGCGTGGAATAAGATCCATTTGAAATCACCAGAATTCAAGGTCTCTCAAGCTTCTTATCTTCTTCAGTTGTGTCATTAACAAATCAGATAGCACGCCGATTGATGCTAGCCACCCTCTCTCTTCATTGATCCACAATCGCAAATTCGCAGATTTTTAAGTCGTTTTTTCAACTGAGGCCAGAAAACTATTGTTAATGTGGAATAAGATCCATTTGAAATCACCAGAATTCAAGGTCTCTCAAGCTTCTTATCTTCTTCAGTTGTGTCATTAACAAATCAGCTAGCACAACGATTGATGTTAGCCACCCTTTCTCTTCATTGATCCACAATCGCAAATTCGCAGATTTTTAAGTCCTTTTTTCAACTGAGACCAGAAAACTAATGTTAATGTGGAATAAGATCCATTTGAAATCACCAGAATTCAAGGTCTCTCAAGCTTCTTATCTTCTTCAGTTGTGTCATTAACAAATCAGCTAGCACAACGATTGATGCAAGCCACCCTTTCTCTTCGTCGATCCACAATCGCAAATTCGCAGATTTTCAAGTCCTTTTTTCAACTGAGATCAAAAACCTAATGTGGCGTGGAATAAGATTCATTTGAAATCACCAGAATTCAAGGTCTCTCAAGTTTCTTATCTTCTTCAGTTGTGTCATTAACAAATCAGCTAGCACGACGATTGATGCTAGCCACCCTCTCTCTTAATTGATCCACAATCGCAAATTCGCAGATTTTTAATTCCTTTTTTCAAATGAGACCAGAAAACTAATGTTAATGTGGAATAAGATCCATTTGAAATCACCAGAATTCAAGGTCTCTCAAGCTTCTTATCTTCTTCAGTTGTGTCATTAACAAATCAGCTAGCACGACGATTGATGCAAGCCACCCTTTCTCTTCGTCGATCCACAATCGCAAATTCGCAGATTTTCAAGTCCTTTTTTCAACTGAGATCAAAAACCTAATGTGGCGTGGAATAAGATTCATTTGAAATCACCAGAATTCAAGGTCTCTCAAGCTTCTTATCTTCTTCAGTTGTGTCATTAACAAATCAGATAGCACGCCGATTGATGTTAGCCACCCTCTCTCTTCTTTGATCCACAATCGCAAATTCGCAGATTTTTAAGTCGTTTTTTCAACTGAGGCCAGAAAACTATTGTTGATGTGGAATAAGATCCATTTGAAATCACCAGAATTCAAGGTCTCTCAAGCTTCTTATCTTCTTCAGTTGTGTCATTAACAAATCAGCTAGCACAACGATTGATGTTAACCACCCTCTCTCTTCTTCGATCCACAAATTCTTACTTTATAAGAATTTAAAGCATAGCTGATGTAATCATTATCGAAATCTATCGAAGCAATTCGATGTTTGTACAAGCATATCAAAGCAAATCTGTAATTATGGAAGCATGTCGAAAATATAGTTATTGCAGAAATAATGTCAATGTCAATGTCAACTCGTGAATGACGTAATGTCAATCAACCTGTTGGTCTTCAGTACCGGCTCAGTGAGGTTTTTATCAGTCTTTCAAAATGATTTTTTCTTGCTTTGATTACTGATTTGGATATTTTGATATAATTGAGGTCATTAGGGAGATGGGATGGCAGAAAGGAATGGTTTTAGGGGGGAGGTTATGGAAATCTCCCCCCTGAGGGGAGATCTGGTTTGTTGTTTGGCCATTTTGTAAAAAAAAAGTATAAATGTAAATGTTTTTACATTTAAAAACATTTTGCGGTAGTAGGAGAAGTAGTTACAGTGTTAGTGATGTACTAGTAGTCGTAGTAGCAGTAGTAGCAGCAGTATTAATAGAGGTAGTAGCACGTACTGTAAAAACATCATCTATATATAATATATATATAGACATTTATATATATATATATATATATATATATATATATATATATATATATATATATATATATATATATATATATATATATATATATATATATATATATATATATGTATATATATTATATATATATGTATATATATATATATATTTAAAGAATTTAAATATATATATATATATATATATATATATATAGATATGATATATTATATATATATATATATATATATATATATATATATATATATATATATATATATATATATATATATATATATATATATTATATATATATATATATATATATATATATATATATATATATATATATATATATATATATATATATATATATATATATATATATATATATATATATATATATATATATATATATATATATATATTGACTGAATTTTTAGTTCATTTACTTAATCTTTCTTGAAGCTTAATATACCCCAATGACCCCCATTATACATAATATTCCCAGGATAATCAGTTTGAAGCCTTATAGAACTTATCGCAAAATCTGTTTCTAATAACATAATCTAGTTATTGTGTAATCTAATCTAGTTAACTATGCAATAAATCAATCTATTCAATTCCCAAACGTCCTCATTTCAGGAGCAGATTGGGGGATCGTTTTTCCATAGCCCCCTTGCGGTTTGTAATTGATACTTTAGAGTTGGGGCTTCTTTGTTCCTCAAACAAAAAGGCACCAGGTCGTCTCTTCCGATTTAACGTGTCCCAGGGAAATCGAACTTGGCAATAGTATCATCCCTACTAGCTTTGGACATGTAGCTGCATATGTCGCTACTAAATAGGGGAGCCAAGGCACTTTTGTAGGAATTTATTTAAGGGTGGAGGATAGTAAAATTTTGGAAAAAAACAAACACACAAAAAAAACAAATGAATTATGTAAAAAATAAAAGTATTTGTGGGGAGAATTATTAAGATATTACAATGGGATGATGGAAGCACCAGAGAGGACGCCTCTAAGGGACGCTATGTTTATATCTTGGAATTACAGATAGATGATCTAGAGTTTACTCAATCCAGCCTTGAAAAATTATAAATAAGACTTGCTTTACTGAAGTGCGTGAACATAAATTAGCTTGGTTTTGATTGGAGGGCAACTAATATAGTGTCTGAAAAATAATTTTAATTATTCAATTCACAAAATACAAATGCTTTAAAATTTAGAATTTATTTGTATTTTCCTTTTGGTGAAAGCAACTTTAATGCTTGCAAACAAACAAATTATTGCTCGACAAAAATAATCCCCCAAAAATATTTGGGGGATTATAAGAAAGGGTTTGGGAGACACGTCATTCCTTACTAGAAATTTGCAGGGGATTATTTTTCACACATTATTGTCGCGTCATAGACACCATAAAATGAATAATATATTTGTCTTTGTAGCTGCCACGGCAATGTGGAGAAAGGACTCTCCTTCTGCTCTGACGGATTTGAGTTCAACGCACTCTGTGGTAGCAATTGTTAGTTAAACGGTTCTTAAAGTCAGTACTTCCGTGGATTACTAAATAATTGTGGATAAGAAACACAAAGTGCTACCATTGATTTTCCTTTTGGTGAAAGCGACTATAATGCTTGAATACAAACAAATAATTGCTCGACGAAGACAAACATATTATTCATTTTACGGTGTCTATGACACGAAAATAATGTGTGAAAAATAATCCCCTGCAATTTTCAAGTAAGGAATGACGTGTCTCCCAAATACTTTTTTACCCTTATCATCATCATCAACATTGCAATAGTTGCTGCAATCTAGTAAAGAACAAAGTTTAAATTGTAACTGACAATTTAAAAGCACGTTAAAAAGAAAAAAAACATCAAGTAATAAAGAACCATCATCTGAAATGATGTTGATGCCAAAGACAACCGTCCCTTCTTAGGCCGGTTGGGCCCTTTTTTTCTTCTTTTTTTTTTAATTTGGCACAGGATACTACCAAAAACTGTATAACTGTCTTTTTCCCTGAATTACCCTGTTTTCATAATTTTTAAGATACATATGGCTTTTACAGTTTTAACAATCAGGTTTCATTTATACTGTCTCTAGTACTTAAATTTTAAATTGGAAAGGAAATTGAAGAATTGTAGCATTTCTCAAATGAGATTTAGATTCTACATCATAGACGGTATCAGATAGGATGTAAAAATATAGCAGATAGAAAAGGTCAATACAGAGGAAGGACATGTAAAAACTGGCATGAAAATATAGAAAAACTGGTTTAATATTTCTAAGTAAAGAACGATGTTGGCACAATGTATTATTTTTTTTAATTTTTCGTGGTCTTAGACCAGGGCACTTCGTATCGAAGGAGTTGTCGTAGAAACTTCGAAAAAGGCTCATTAGATTGGAAATTGGAGTAGCTAGTGCCCTTTTTAATAGTCACACATCCAATCAAAATTTTGAGATAGCCATTTTGTTCAACGTAGTTGAAAGTTCTGGAAATTAGGTCTTTGAGGATGACACCTCCCCCCCCCCATATCCCTCACGGCAAGGGTTGTAAGTTATGCCCTGGCGGCATATAAGGTTTTTATAGAAAGCATTGTCATAGAAACTTTAAAAAGGGCTGAATTTATTGGAAATTGAAAGGGCTAGAGCCTTTTTTAATAGTCGAAAGTGATTGGAAGGCAACTAACACCCCTTCCAAGCCCACCCTTTACCCAAACGCATCCAATCCAAATTGTGAGATAGCTATTTTGTTCAGGGTAGTTTATTTCCAGATAGAAATTATGTTTTTGAGGAGGACACTCCCCCACAGCCCAGAGGGCAAGGGTTGTAAGTTATGCCCTGGGGGCATATAAGGTTTTTATAGAACGCTTTGTCGTAGAAATATCAAAAAGGGCTCATTCGATTGGAAATTCAAAGGGCTACTGCCCTTTTTAAGGTCAAAAGTGATTGGAGGGCAACAAATATAGTGTCTGAGAAATTATTTTAATCATTCAATTCAAAAAAGATAAATGCTTGAAAATTTCCAAATTAGCTTGATTTTCCTTTTGGTGAAAGCGACTTTAATGATTGAAAAGAAGTAAACGATACAATAGTATCGATATAATGACGTTTTTTGAAAAAACAAAGACTTTTTTAATAAACTTCATAAAGGGCCGGAGTAAGGTGGAGTGTAGGGTGCGGAAAGCAACATCCAACGTTAGCATATTACCCAGGAAGGCGGACTTGTAAAAAATAACCTCTTACACATTCGATGTGGCAATTATCAATCCAATATATCAAACCATCGAGAGTAGGGCTAAATATTTAGTTTATAATCACTCCATGAAGTGCTATAAGAATTTTTCTCCAAATATTCTGAAAACTCTAAATTTAATTTATTATTTAGTAATCCACGGAAGTACTGATTTCAAGAACCGTTTAACTAACAATTGCTACCACAGAGTGCGTTGAACTCAAATCCGTCAGAGCTGAAGGAGAGTCCTTTCTGCACAGTGCCGTGGCAGCTACAAAGACAAATATATTATTCATGTTATGGTGTCTATGACGCGACAATAATGTGTAAAAAATAATCCCCTGCAAATTTCTAGTAAGGAATGACGTGTCTCCCAAATACTTTTTTACCCTTATTATCGTCATCAACATTGCAATAGTTGCTGCAATCTAGTAGAGAACTAGTAAAGAACTAAACCCCCCCCCCCCCAGCGCCCATCGTTCTCCCAAACACATCCAATCAAAATTTTGAGATAGCCATTTTGTTCAGCGTAGTTGTTTTCAAGATGAAAATATATTTTTGAGGAGGTTACTCCCCCACAGCCCTCAGTGCGAGGGTTTAAGTTATTGGGGGCTTATAAGAACGATATTGGCACAATGTATTTTTTTTTTCTTCTTTAGACCAGGGCACTTCGTATCGAAGAAGTTGTGGTAGAAACATCGAAAAGGGGTTCTTTCAATTGGAAATTGGAGTGGTTTGTGCCCTTTTTTAATATTCGAAAGTGATTTGAAGGCAACTAACACCCCATCCAATCCCACCATTTCCCCAAACACATCCAATCAAAATTTTCAGATAGCCATTTTGTTCAGCGTTGTTGATTTCCAGATAGACAATATAATTTTGGGGAGGTCAGTCCCCCACAACCCTTAGGGCGAGTGTTTTTAGTTATGCCTTGGGGGCATATAAGAACGATGTTGGTAGAATGTATTATTTATTTTATTTTTTGTTCCTTTAGACCAGGGCACTTCGTATCGAAGACGTTGTCGTGGAAACTTCCAAAAGGGCTCATTCAATTGGAAATCGGAGTGGCTTGTGCCCATTTTAATAGTCGAACGTGATTCGAAGGCAACTAACATCCCTTCCACAACAACAAAAAAGGGTATAAATTTATGGAATAATTTGGATAATGATATGAAGAAACTAGAAAATTTTAGTGGTTTTAAAGCAAAATTGAAAGAAAAATTATTAAGTAAGTATGATTTTTAGTTTTGTTTGTTTTGGAGGTGACTTGATTTGATTTAATTTAATTTAAGTTGTAATTGCTTGTTGGTTTGTGAGTGCGACCCCACAACATGAATATGGTATGTAGTTGCTGTCCCTGTACTATTATTATTATTCTTTATTTATTTTTCCTTTCTTTTCTTTTCTCTCTTTTTATCTTTCTTTCTTATTATAGTTTATTTGAATGATGTTACATGTATGTATTATTTTTTTTTTTTTTTTTGCTTGTTTAAACCAACGTCAACCATTTGGTTTTGGGTGAATCATATTGATTTTTTTAGTTAAGTTTTTTTGTTAATTAAATATATCACTATCAAAAACAACAAAAACACCAAAAATAACATAAAATATCACTTTCGAAGATTAAAAAGGGCACTAGTCCTTTGAAATTTCAAGTCGAATGAGCCTTTTTTCAAGTTTCTACAACAAAGATTTCAATAAAAACCTTATATGCCCCCAAGGCAAAACTTATAACTGTTGCCCTGAGGGTTGTGTGGGAGTGTTCTCCTCAAAAAAATATTTTGTATTTGGAAATCAACTACGCTGCACAAAATTACTATCTCAAAATTTTTATTGGATGTGTTTGAGGGAATGATGAGCATGGGGGGTTAGTCCCCCTCCAATCATTTTCGACTATTAAAAAGGGCACTAGCCCTTTGAATTTTCAATCGAATGAGCCTTTTTTGAAGTTTCTACGACAACACCTTCTATATGAATCTTATATACCACCCGGGCATAACTAAAAACCCTTGCCCTGAGGGTTGTGGGGGAGTGTCCTCCTTAAAAACATATTTACAAGATAAAACTTCACTAAACTCAACGAAAATTTGTTTACACGTATTTTGTTCCTTCTGTCCAAGTCAGAGACAAATTTCGGGGGACAGGGGGTCAAACCGGGTAACTCCCCCCTGGATACGTCCCTGCTGCCTCCTCATTGGGATCAGGATTGCAAACCTGTTTATAACAGTAAAGATTTATTGTAATCAATAAATTATTCAAATTCTCAAAGGCAGAAAAAACATGAATAGTTGTAAATAATTACTCACCAAAATATCCGACGATTGCCCAGCCTGCAAGGAAGAACAAGAATAGAAGCAAACATATTATATCCGTACAGGATCGACTTTTTACGGGGCCCATGGGCCTCGGGCCCGAGGGCGAAACTTTTCAAGACATCACTTCCCAGTCAACTGACGTAACTTAATGAACAAATATTCCTTTTGAGAGAGCTATAAAGATAAAGATTTATGGCATGTGGGAAAATATTCCTATAAAAAGCGCTGTCAACAACTGGATTTGCGTAATTCTTCGTTTTAATGAGTCACCTCCAGGCAAACATACATGAGCTAATTAAAGAAGAAAAGAACTTCAAAAAAAAGAAATGCCATAGCAAATAGTAGGGTGTTCAAAATGTTTTGAACACCCTACGATTCCCTACTATAAATGTTTTACTACATTTATACCCCTACTACACCCTACTATAAATGAACACCCTACATATTTTCTATCTGGAAATCAACTACGCTGAACAAAATGGCAATCTGAAAATTTTTATTGGATGTGTTTTGGGGGGATGATAAGCGTGAGGTGGGGGGGGCTAGTTGCCCTCCCGTGACTTTCGACTATTAAAAAGGGCTATTTGATAAGGGTTCCCCTTCCTCAACCCTCGCTCTTTACGCTAAATTTGTAAAGTTCTTTTAAAGAGCTTCCCTTTCAAATACAATAGCCCTTGGGTTTGAGCAGTCTTTCTTAAAGAATTATGATAAAAAATTAAAATTTTAGCGTAAAGAGCGAGGGTTTGGAAACGGGTGGCCGCCCGAATATACGGAGTAATTACCATTTTTTTAGTTTTAATGTTGCTAACTTCCAGTTGAATTTTTTTTTATTTAATTACTGTAAATAAGGAGTAGCTCCTTATTTACAGTTCATAGCCACAAATTGTTTGGTTCCATCTTCTGCTTACATGTGCATGTACCAGCTTATTCAAGCGTGGCATTAGACAAAATGACTAAACCTCTAGGTAAAATTGGTGCATCTATAAAAAGCCACTCTTTCATTCTGTCGGTAACCTTTCATTCTATCGGTAACAACTTAAAGATGTAAAGAATAGCAGAGAAAAATAGAAAAACTATGTACTGTACATTAGTTTACCGACAAATCAAATCCCACTAGAATTCTGTTTTGAATTTGAGAATCATGTTTAAGTTTCAAAAGGACTTTTCCAAACCACCATTAACTTGAGAATTATGTTTTAAAAACGTGAGAGGGATGAGCAAGGTGACAGAAGTGTTTAATTAAATTTGAGTCATGTTTGAGTTTCTAAGAATGCTAGTTCATCCACCATTTTTAAAGTTATCATAAATTAATGTGAGAAATAATGTGTTACAAAAATAAGAATTATCACAAAAGATTTGAAAGTAAAGAATTTTTTTTTAAATCCCATCTCCTCTCCTCTCGGTGACATAATAACCTTTTTCACTTAATTTCAAACTTTAATGTCACCTAAACTAATTTAAAAACAACGTTTAGTTATTGAAATTTGGATTTGGAGCCAAACATAACTGACAAAGACATGGTGTGCTACAAAAAAATTCAAAACCGCAAAAAAAGTACCACTCCCGGTTAAGCAGGATGCCCTTCTGCCATAACGCACCCCTTTCACCGTGGAAATACATTAATAATAGAAAAATTATTTTCGTAAAACCTTGTTCTCAATCAACTATACATCCTCCTCCCAACCTTCCCTCAACCCGAAAACAAACCTAGGAGGAGTAGAAAGCTGTGCCCTTACAATATCTTTAGGCACGCCATTCTAATCCTTCTTTTATAACACACAAATAAACTATTAAAACCTTTTTAATACCCATTTGGCTCCTCAAAAATCAAACAAAAAATAAATTAATATAATTTATCTTAATACTAACATCAATTCCTTAATTTTTTTTTTAATAATTTAAAACATTTTTTACAACAAGACACTTTGCTGTTCAAACTTCTTTGCTGTTTTGAACAAATGGTCATAAGATCAACAGAAAGAGGGTTCATTTGATTACAATATTGAAAGCTCTAGTAACATTTTTAAAGAATATAATCAATCAAAGGGCAACTTGACCCCTCTCCTGCCCAAATACTTCATTTCCTCATGAAGTGTTATAGAATCGTTCTGTAAAGAAATATATCCACAATTTTTAAAAATTGGAGAGGCGATAACTTCAGTGTTGTGGTACACATAAGATAAAACTGGTTTAAATCTTCAACAAGAGAGGAACATGTAAGTAACTATTAGCTGTCATTGCTAGGTCATTTTTGCTATGAGGATATGGTCCTTTTGTTAGTTGGTGTACCAACTATGTGCTTCTAATGCATTTGAGGGTAACAAAAATTAGTTTCATGTCCGCTATACAAAGGGACATGCATGTAAGAACAAACTGTTAGAGCTTGGCCACTGTCTCGCTTAAGGGGCTAGATTTATCATTTTAAAAATCCAAAGAGTAGTCAACTTTAGTGTTTTAGAAATAAATTCTGCTAACAATTCTAATACAAGGGAGGGACTTGCAAGTAGCAATTGGCCTATTACCCCTTAGTCTTTTTTATGATGAGGCATAGGCATCTTTTGAAAAATGAATAACCCATTATTGGTTTTAGATATGGATTTTAGGCTGACACAAGTAATTTGTCTACTTTTTCTTGTTTATGTTGTATTTGCGTCTATAAAGCAGCTGTTAGACCTGTTCTCTTCTATGCAGTTGAGACTTGGCCCCTGAAGGCACTTCATCTTGATGGTATGGAAGTCTTTGACCACTGCTGTTTATGAAAAATTCAGAGGATTCGACACTCTGACAAAATCTCAAATGATGATGTTCGTCACCACTGCTGTAACAAACAGCCTAAAGCTACAACTGACAAACAGAGAAGACTGTGCTGGATTGGCCATTTCCTGAGAAGACCCAATGACTGCAGCACAAGTGCTTCTATCTGCCCCCGTGTCAGAGTGGCTTAGAATAGACGTTCTGTTTTTAATTTGAATAATTTGTGGGTAGCTGTCAAAAACTACTTTGATGCCATTGGTGGATTTTGCAAGTATGTGGGAGAGCTGATGGCTCCAGTTTGCTGAAGAGCTGGCACAAGATCGCAACAAATGGGACTCGACCATACAGAGTCATCTGGATGTCAGGTGAGGCATTCACGTCTGGTCTTGTTAGTATTTGAGGGCAAAAAAATTAGTCTCTATGTGGTTGCACAGAAATTATAAACAAAAGGCATAACCATGCTGTACTTTTATGATTGCTATTGCCCAGAATAGCTGCAGTAATATGATTCTAAAAAGTCAGAGATATATAGATAGTACTTGTTAGGCTATACAAGATGATATTTCAAGATTTTATGAAAAATTAAGAAGCAGAGTTTGAGTGGCTAAAAAGTCAAAATATATTACTTTCCAAAAGTTTCTTATACCATGGTCATCTTAAGAAATGAGGGGTTGGCTAGTGGGAGTTCCCATTATTTTCTTCCAATACATCTTAGGGTAAAAGAAAATTGGTCCGATGTTGGCTACACAGACAAAAAAATAGGTTGTTAGAGCACAGTCGCCTGCTTAGTTAAGTAGTTCTGCAAATTCGTTTACATTTTTATTTGATCAAAAAAATTGGGTAAATAGAATTCAGAGACAAGTGAGAAGGTTTTAACTAAGAATTGGTTGTAAGACAACCATTATCTTCAAGGATAAGGTATTATGTACCATTACTGACTGGGGTAGGCTACCTTTCTTTTATTTCTAGCAGTGTCTATCTATAGTAATATGATTATGAAAAGGAGCAGATGCTTTATAGAATTCTATAAGAATAGAATTGAATTCTAATTCTAATAAGAATAATTCTAATAGAATAGAATGAAGCAGATGCTTCATAATATTATATAGTGGCTTTTGAGATTTTCAAATAGCATACCATTTAAAAGCTTTTGAGGGGCTGACAACTTTAGTTTTAATGTATATCTTGAAAGAAAGCCATTTAAACGTCTGAGACACTTTAGAGGATAAAAATAAAATTTGGCGGTTAGAATGTGGTTATCTTTGACAATGAGTGGTTATCTTTGAGCTTGTGCCTTATTCCTAATTACTATACCTATTAACGGTTTCTTATATGCATTTTATGGGACAGAAAATTTTGAGAATATTTTAAACCATGACAAACTTACAAGAAACAAATGAATAGAACAAATGAAAAAGTTCGTGACAAACCAAAAGTAAAGGATTAAATCCCTCGGTAAGAAAGGAAATAAGAATGAGCATGGTAATTATTGAGCTATTTATTTATTTATTAGTTTATTATTTTATTTTATTATTATTTTATTAAATTTATATTATTATTATATTTATTTATATTATTATAATATTATAATAATAATATTATTATTATTATTATAATTATATATTATTATATTATTATTTTATATAATTATTTTATTATTATTACCAAAATACGGTAAGCATTAACAAGCTTGTCGCACTTAACAATTATTAAATAAAAAAAACAAGTTTTTTTAACTGAAAGTAAGGAACGACGTTAAAACATAAAACGAACAGAACTTATTCCGTATATGACGGGGGCGGTCCCCTCCTCACCCCCGCGCTCGTTACGCGAAAGTTTGTTTATTTGTTTTAAATATATAGTTGTGAGTAAGTCAAACTTTAGCGTAAAGAGCGAGGCGTTGAGGAGGGGACAGCCCCTTCATATACGGAATAATTTCTGTTCGTTTTAAGTTTTAACGTCGTTCCTTACTTTCAGTTAAAAAAACTTGTTTTTTTATTTAATTTTTGAACGTTTTTGAATTAATGCAGGTTTTGATTTTGGCTCACCGTACATGAATAATTAAAACAAAATTTGCATATTATATTTGGTTAAATGGCTTTCTCGAAACTTGTTTAATTTTATTTACGAACGTTTTTATTAGTAATAAATATACGTAACTTAGAATTAACTTACGTAACGAACTTCTATATTCATAAATTTTTAACACGTATATTAGGGGGTTCGCCCCTAGTCAATACCCTGCTCTTTAAACTATAGTTCGAATTTTTTTTCCAGTTCTTTAAAAATGACCTCTTAATCACAATCAGTTGATCAGTTGAAAAACTTGTTTTTTTTTATTTAATTCCTGATCTTTTTCTTTAATAATGCTGGGAAATCCGGCGCCCCCTTCACAGCAATGTCCCTTCCCCCATGAAAACTTCCTTCATGGAAAGATCCTTCCATATATCCCCCGACCCTCTCCTTCCCCCACCTACCAGAAAAAATCTCCTCTGAAAAAGTCTGTATACTTCCCAATAACCAATACTATATGTTAACATTGAGTAAAGTTCATAACTTTCAGCCCTCCCCCTGGGGACTTTGGGGGATCAAGTCATCCTAAAAGACATTTTTATCATATTTTCGACCATGCTGAACAAAATGGCTATCTCAAAATTTTGATCGGGTGACTTTGGGGAAAAAATGAGCGTGGGAGGGGGCCTAGTTGCCATCCATTTTTTGGTCACTTAAAAAGAGCACTAGAACTTTTAATTTCCGTTCCATTGAACCCTCCCACGATATTCTAGGACCACTGGGTCGGTACGATCATCCCTGGGGAAAAGAAAAAAAAAAAAAAAAAACAAATAAACACGCATCCGTGATCTTTCTTCTGGCAAAAAATGGAAAATTCCACATTTTTGTAGATAGGAGCTTGAAACCTCTACAGTAGGGTTCTCTGATACGCTGAATATGATGATGTGAATTTCATTAAGGTTCTAGAATTTTTAGGTAGTCTTTCTCCCTTTTTTCGAAAATCAGCCAAATTTTCTCAGGCGCGTAACTTTTGATGGGTAAGATTAAACTTAATGAAACTTACATATTTGAAATCAGAATTAAAATCTGATTCTTCTTATGTATCTATTGGTATCAAAATCCCGTTTTTTAGAGTTTCGGTTACCATTGAGCCGGGTCGCTCCTTACTTACAGTTCGTTACCACGAACTGTTTGATTAAAAAGTCTATGACAGTGTTGACGCCACAATATAAACATACAGTAACTAAAACATACACACTGAAAACATAATAACTGAAACATCCAGTAGCATACCAAACTAACTGAAACATATCTAATAATAATTTAAACATACCAAAAAGTAAGCCTACAAAATAACTGGAAAACATACTGGTCACAAATCAGCTAATACAAAAAAAATATTCTCAAAACAGATTGTGATAAGACCTAGTGTAGAAATCTGTAGAGGCTAAACTACTTTTTAAAGACTGAACTGTGGTACTTACAACTATTACCAATGGAAGTGAATTCCAAGTCTTCCAAGTATTAACTCGGTTTCTGTAGGAAACAAACAACTTGTTATGATATAACTTTTTAGGCTTAGGGATGGATATTGCAGATAAAATGTCCAAGAGAAGAGCAGGGTGGTTTTAGGAAGCAGAGAGGATGTGTCAACAAAATGTTCACTCAGTTCATTCAATGCACCCAGAGTAGTAAAATCCCTGTGCGAGCGCTGTGTAAAATTTGCTGTGAATTATCTTGGGCATTCGTTTATCGATCAATTTGAAAATTATAAACATTATTGGATAGAGAACAATACAAAAAATTATTTGATAAGTTGACAGAGAAGTGCCTAGTGAATTATCTTGGGCGTTCGTTTATAGAGCTATTTGAAAATTATAAACATTATTGGATTCCAATATGGTTAAGAAAAGTGGAAAGCGATCAAGACAAAGCGATTTGGACGAGTCTAGAGGTTCCACGGAATCGACTGATAATTTTTCACAGTTGGATAAAATCCTTGCAATCGTTGAAGAAACTAAGAATATTATTGCGGAATTAAAAAGGGAAATCAGTGACATTAAGTCTGGTTTAGCGTCCCTAATGTCTCGTGTTGAAGATTTGGAATTAACAAAAGTGACCCACGAAAATGAGTTATCCAGTATTAAGCAGGAAATATCGGCAATACGTAAACAAATTGCAAAGGAACCCGGTTTTGGTGAGTTAGCTACGAGAGTCCTTGTGGTAGAAAACATGGATAGAAGAAGGAATATTATTCTATGGAACATTAAAGGTGAATCTAAGTCAAAAGCTAAGGAGCATGTTAACGCTTTACTTTCCCAACATCTTGGGATTAAGACCCAATTTGAACTCCTTGAGTTTACCGATCGATTTATCAAAATCCAGCTCAAAGATGGTAAGGACAAATTCTCTATCCTTCAGGGAAACAAGAAATTGGGTGAAAAACCGTTCAGAAGAGTAGCCGGAAATGAATTTTCCTATGTCTATGTAACAGATGATGTGACAAAAGTTGTTCGTGACATTCGTAACTGCCTGAAAGTCAAACAGAAAGAATTGAGAGAAAAGGAAGTCATTGCTTGGATCCCCCCCAGTCGTCCCACCTGCATTTTGCTTGATTGAGAATGAGCTAAAAGTGAAAATTAAATAGTATAATGTTGTATAAGTCAAATGCAAAAGAAATGTATAGGAAGTGGATTAAAGTGGTTTTTTAGTATGTTTGAATGGATTTATGATTGTAGTTAGTTGTGATTTAGCTCAGGTATCCGTGATTAAATTCCGCTTGCCTTAGGGTGATGATAAGGATCATGGTTAGAGTGAGTATGATGTCAAATATTGTTTATGTATTAATTTTTTGGTCTTATTTTTTATTTTCGAAATTTTTTGTTGCCTTTTATTTTTTTTTCTTTCTTTTTTTTTATTTTATTTATATAGTCTCATGGATACGGGATGAGAAGTTTTTGTTGAGTTTGGATCATTGATTAGATAAGTTTTGTACAAATTCATGCTTGTAGGTTGGAGGAACTTGAAAAAAATATCCTTGACATTAATAATTGTTTTCGTAGGTTTTCTTCTCAGTATCAATATTTGAAATATTATTATAATGCACCTAAAAATAAATATTTTTTTGTTCATGATCTTCCACCTTTAAATAATCAATTTAAACGACTGTCATTTTGGAATTGTAGAGGATTAAATGGCAGCTTAAATTTTTTGCATGATTTTCTTAAAGGGTCGTCAACAGATGTGTTAGGAATTTGTGAAACATTTCTTGATAAAAATAATACATTCCAACATTATGAAAATTATAGGTTTTTTCATGCTAGTCGAAAACAGAATAAGAGAGGAGGAGTTGGTATTTTTATACGAGAGGTTTTTGCATCTTCTTTACGTAATGAATCCATGGTTTCTCAACATGGAATTCATGTTGAGATGCTATTTGAGAGTTGTGTAGTAGAAGTGAATGATGGAAGAAATACTTTTTTGGTAATTGTAGTATATCGGCCACCATCGTCTAGTATTCAATAGTTTTTAAGTCAATATGAGTCGTTGTTAGATGCCCTCACCCAGCAACACCATCCATTTTTAATATTGATTTTAATATTGATTTAATGCGACATAATGTTTCGACATCGAATAAGGGATTAGAATTTTTGAATATTTCATTTTTACATGGTTTGTCACCTACTTGTTTACTACCATCAAGAATCTGTGATAACCATGCAACTCTTATTTGTACCATTTTTACTTCTGAAAAGTGCCTAGATACCAATATTGTTTTGAATAACACATCTGATCATTGTTTTGTTGTTTCTGACTTCTCTGGATCAGTAGTGGAATGTGAAAAGAGACCAGATGAAAGTTATAAAACGATAATTCACCAAAAAAAGATGGATGAGATGAAAGTAAAAATAGGAGATATAGATTGGAATGATGTCCTAAATGTTGAAGACCCGAATCAGCCAATTGTTTTATTTTATAGGATATTTAACCAAATTTTCGACCAAGTATGTCCTATGGTATTAAGAAAGAGTAAGGATTTGCCTCGTAAACCATGGGTTACTGAAAGCCTGTTAAAGAGTATAAAATAAAAAAATAGATTGTATAAGGTGAAGATGCAGTACCCCAATGAAATTAATATTGAAAATTTTAAAAAATATAAAAATCGGTTAACTCTTGTTCTCAGAGAAGCGGAAGCAAAATATTATTAAAATGAATTTCGCAAATGTGATTCACCTCGGGAAACATGGAAATTAATAAATGAAAAAATGAATAATGTTAAAACAAGAAATATTCCATCTCACATTACAAGTCATGAAGGAGTCAAGATAAGTGATGAGATAGGGATGGTGGCAGCATTTGCTGACCATTTTAGAAAATTTGGACATGGTCTGGTGGATAAAATCTCTGCCGGAACACATAATCATAGAAAATATTTACCAAATAAAGTAGATAATACTATATTTATGTGCCCTATCCGGTTCTCGGAATACCAAAAAGCCGTTACTAGTTTGAAAAATGGGTTTTCGGCAGGATGTGATGGTATATCGACTTCTCTGTTTAAAGAATTAGCTGGTGTACTTTTTCAGCCGCTTTTATATATTTTTAATTCTTGTATAAAAAAATGGATTTTTCCCAGTTTGTCTTAAAGTAGCTAAAATTTTACCTTTGTTTAAAAAAGGTGATAAAGATAACCCAAACAATTATAGGCCAATTACTATTTTATCACCTGTTTCTATAGTTTTTGAAAAGATAATAAAAATTAGATTAATTTCCTTTATGGAAAAGAACAAGTTTTTTTCTCCTAATCCGTTTGGTTTTTTGAGTGGTAGATCAACAGAGCAAGCAGTAGCTGCTTTACATAACTTCTTATCAGAGGCTATGGATGATAGTTATTTGGCGGCAACTATATTTTTTTACATAAAAAAAGCTTTTGATACAATAGATCATGCAATTCTTTTTGATATGCTGGAAAATATAGGAATCCGTGGAATAGCTCTGGATTTAATGAGATCGTATTTATCTGAAAGAAGTTTTAAAGTCCAAGTTTGTGAAGAATCATTTCATATTTTCCCGTTAAAAAATATAAGGGTACCGCAGGGATCTGTATTGGGGCCGATGTTTTTTTTGATTTATGTAAATGATCTTCCAAATTGCATACCCTCAGGTGATGAGTTACCAATACTGTTTGCGAAGGATAAAGGAAGTAGTTTGAGGGCGGGCAACGAGGAAGACCTACGATTGTCCTTGGAGACTGTTGCTTTGAATGTAGCCTAAATTCTTGGTTTCATGATAACCGATTAATACCTAATTTAGAGAAGACGGAATTTATTGTTTTTGGGATAAATTTGAGGTCAGTGAAGCGTGTGTCATTTCAAATTATTAATATTGGAGTTTCCTCCATAAAAAGAGTGGATTTATTTAGATATTTAGGTATTTATATTGATTCAACTCTGTCGTTTAAGACGCATATTAGTAAACTTAAAGCAACAGTGTCCAGGAATCTCGGTTGTTTGCATAGATTAAAGTTTCTGTTTTTATACCAAATCATTAGAACTTTATATTTTTCATTAATTGATTGTTATTTCCAGTATTGTTCGACTGTTTGGATGCTGACTTTCCCTTCACATTTACGAGGACTCCAAATTGTTCAAAATAAATCAATAAGAATTCTGGACCATTTTTTAGCACACCCTAGGAAGACAGAGGAATTATCTGAAATTAAAACATCTTTTCTATTTCTTGATATTCTGGATTTACAACAAATTTTGCACCTTAATTTTTTGCGGATGGTTTTTGAAAATCCAACATAAAGATCATTTTTTCAATAGTATGAAACTTTTGGTTGAAAATAAACATGTCCTTTTATCAAGAGCTAGGATTAAGTTTCTTTTCCCGTTTGTTAAAATTGAGAGATCCAGACTAAGTTTAAGATATCAACTTCCTCATATTGCGAATAAATATAAGTTATTTGAATTAGTAAGTGAATCACCATCACTATACATATATAAAAAGAAATTGAAAAAGATGGTCCTTTCAGTCTACAGTAGCGGGGATTGATTGTATTATTGATTTATTTATAACTTGTTAAGTAAATCCCATCCCTATCGCCGTGTGTCGATAGTTAAGTTATGTATGGTTTTTTTTTTTTTTTTTTTTTTTCTCCTCTTACTTATTCTTTAAGTCTAATTTAAATCATGGTATGTTATTATAGAATTTGCGTTTATTTCTGAAGTTAAGTTATCGGGAAGTGTATTTTTTTTCCCCTATTGCTTTTTAATGAGTAAATTACGAGATTATTCTCTTCTCCTTTGTATAAAATTTATTCATATTTTTTTGTTAAATAGAGTCAATTCAAGTCAAGTCTTAAATTAATAGTTCAATAGTGTCTGAATTTTAAGACACCTTTAGTCCTCAGTTTTATACATTATGAAAAAGCATTTAATTCAGCTGATAGAAGAGCATTAGTGAAGGACACGACCTTGCATGGTGTACAGATAAATACATTAAAGTGATTTTGCTAATGAATGAGTAAAATACAGCAGTTATGGTAGGAAATGAAGTTACTAGCTAGTTTTGTATTCAATCAGGAGTTGAGCAGGGTTGTGTTCTATTTCCATTTGCAAGGGTTATTATGATGGACTTTGGCCTAAGGAACATGGTAAGGCCATGGGAGAGAATAAAATCAAATGGGGAGGCACAACACTCCTAAACTTAGATTATGTAGATAATTTGAGTGTTGTAGATGAAAATGTTAGAACAATGAATGGCTTTGGAGGTTTTGGGAGTTCAGGATTCAAGAATACATTCAAAAGCTAATGTTCAGAAGACTAAGTTGCTTGGACTAGGAATAAATGAAAGTGAATATGTGATGCTGGGTAGCAAGAAGATTGATTAGGTGGGAAAGATCACCTACCTGGTTAATATTACAGGCAAAGATCTTGGAAGCAGTAAAATGTAAAAAATAAAATAACCAAGACCCTGAGTATCTTTTTTATAATTGAAAAAAAATTTTAAGAATAGGTGGACAAGTGTACAAACCAAGATTAAAATATTGGAAGCTACAGTGATGACAATGGTCAAGTATGGTTCTGAAATGTGGTAGCTTTGGAAGACATAGGAGGATATGTTGTATGTTTTACAATTGTCTACAGATCCGGGTTGCAGCGGTAGCTAGCAACCTAGTAAGAGACGATCACGTCCAATGTTAAGAAATATAAAAACCCATAGCTCCTAAAAAAGGAGTCAGATCAAAACAAAAAGTACACCATTAGAACCGCCTTGTCCGAAACCCCTGTATAGGAAACTTTCTGTCCCTTGGCTTGAACAGCAATAGAAATATATTGGCTTGAAAATCAAGAAAATTGACTTTAACCACGTTATTCTCGTCAAAAGGGATATTTTTTTCTTTTTTTTTGTATCCAGAGATAGCTTGGCACTGGAACATCGTAGAGGGTTGTTCAATAGCTCATTTTAAAGCAAATTAATTGGGTTAAAAATCTATAGTAACTAAAATAAATTATTTCTAAAAGAGAATAAATTTTTCCAATAAAAACTGTATTTTTGATGCAGTGACGTCATAATTACTATATAAGATCATCATAGTTTTATATTAGAGCTATGACGTGAATAGAGTGACGTCATAATTAGTATATAAGGAAAGTCAAAACTGAAAATTCTCTCATTCTTGATTAGAATAATGGTTAGATCAAAGCAGGCTATACGCAAGTTGAAGAAAGAGTACTACACAAACAACAGAGATAGTAACTTGAATCGAAAAAAGCAAAGGTATTCAACCGACCAGGTGTATCGAGAAGTAATAATTGAGAGAGCAAAAAAAAGGTATTCAACCGACCAGGCGTATCGAGAAGTAATAATTGAGAGAGCAAAAGAACGGTATGGTAATGATGAACATTACAGAGAAGCAAGAATTGAGCAGGCTAGACAAAAGAGCAGGGAACGGTATGATAATTTATAATAAAGAACGACCTCTTGCCTATGCTATATTTTATTGGCCACTTAACTATAGTATAGGTTAGTAAAGTTTACATAAATAATTTACAGTAAAGAACGATCTCTCATCCATAGTAACTGATAAATGGTGGTTCCAGGGGTAGTTACTTGAGGTTCGTCTCTTACTATTTCAAAGAAGAAAAAGCCGTAGGCTTTTTCCTGTTTGTAATGATATAGCATAAAAGAAAACCCAAGTGGTAACTGATTCACAGTATCCGGGTTGCAGCAGTAGCTAGCATTGCAGTAAAGAATGATTTCACGCCTATATTTTACAATAAATATCCGGGTTGCAGCGGTAGCTAGCAACCTAGTAAGAGACGATCACGTCCAATGTTAAAAATATAAAAACCCATAGCTCTTAAAAGAGGAATCAGATCAAAACAAAAAGTACACCATTAGAACCGCCTTGTCCGAAACCCCTGTATAGGAAACTTTCTGTCCCTTGGCTTGATCCGGGTTGCAGCGGTAGCTAGCAACCTAGTAAGAGACGATCACGTCCAATGTTAAGAAATATAAAAACCCATAGCTCCTAAAAAAGGATTCAGATCAAAACAAAAAGTACACCATTAGAACCGCCTTGTCCGGGTTGCAGCGGTAGCTAGCAACCTAGTAAGAGACGATCACGTCCAATGTTAAGAAATATAAAAACCCATAGCTCCTAAAAAGGAGTCAGATCAAAACAAAAAGTACACCATTAGAACCGCCTTGTCCGAAACCCCTGTATAGGAAACTTTCTGTCCCTTGGCTTGAACAGCAAGGGAAATATATTGGCTTGAAAATCAAGAAAATTGACTTTAACCACGTTATTCTCCCCAAACGGGATATTTTTTTCTTTTTTTTTCTTTTTTTTTCTTTTGTATCCAGAGATAGCTTGGCACTGGAACATCGTAGAGGGTTGTTCAATAGCTCATTTTAAAGGAAATTAATTGGGTTAAAAA
This sequence comes from Artemia sp. Qi Xiang Cuo, assembly GCF_049724085.1. Lineage (NCBI taxonomy): Eukaryota > Metazoa > Arthropoda > Branchiopoda > Anostraca > Artemiidae > Artemia > Artemia sp. Qi Xiang Cuo. The sequence continues at coordinate 10,708,591 of NC_142811.1, forward strand.
TCTATAGTAACTAAAATAAATTATTTCTAAAAGAGAATAAATTTTTCCAATAAAAACTGTATTTTTGATGCAGTGACGTCATAATTACTATATAAGAAACGTCAAAACTGTAAATGGTCTCATTCATGAATACATAATTATAATAAAGATCGAACTCTTCCCTATACTAACTTGCATACGCAACTTCACTATAGTTAATATAGTTAAGATTACAGTATTTATATTATACATCATTATAAATTATAAAAGGTTCAAATATTCGAGGATTATAGAGTTAAAAATTTTCCCACACCGGGATTATAATAAAGATCTAACTCTTCCCTATACTAACTTGCATACGCAACTTCACTATAGTTAAGATTACAGTATTTATATTATACATCATTATAAATTATAAAAGGTTCAAATGTTCGAAGATTATAGAGTTAAAAATTTTTTATAATAAAGATCGAACTCTTCCCTATACTAACTTGCATACACAACTTCACTATAGTTAAGATTACAGTATTTATATTATACATCATTATAAATTATAAAAGGTTCAAATGTTCGAAGATTATAGAGTTAAAAATTTTCCCACACCGGGAATCGAACCCGAGCCTGTTCAGTGAAAGTTAACTATCCTAGCCACTAGACCATATGGAACCATAAAGAAGTATGATTTAAGAGCCATATGCATATTATTATTTCACCATACCAATTATAA